>NW_027015869.1:106838-156279 GCF_036934945.1 Oncorhynchus masou masou | reverse complement strand
GACAGCAGGAATTCCAGTTGATAAATGGCTCCTACAGGTTGCCATCTATCAACAGGTATGGAAGTATTCCCAAATTCAAGTTCGTTGTGGTAGTTTTTTTTTAGAAGAGGACAAACGGTGGATGTTTCCGCGGCTATTGTCCCATTTTCATTGATTTCGATGTGAGTGATTAATATGCTCGCTATTTATTACAGTAAAACAAACTAATCAATTTTAGTCTGGAGTGACCGCTTGGTAAATATTGGTGCGTAAGCAGTTTGTAAAAGGTAGTATTTTAGCCAAATACAAGTAATCTGAACAAGTGTGACATGTGTGTGTGGATGTGTGTGTAGAGAGGAATTTGTATGTCTTGGTCTTCAACAAAATCACAAATTATTTCAGCATATTGATGAATTTGGACATTTAAAACCTCTGATTAATGATTAATTAAAGAGACATTAATACAGGTAATGAGTGGAGGACAGAGGAGCCTCTTAAAGAAGAAGCTACAGGTTTGTGAGAGCCAGAAATCTTGCTTGTTTGTAGGTGACCAAATACTTATTTTCCACCATAATTTGCAAATAAATTCATAAAAATCCTACAATGTGATTTTCTGGATTTTTTTCTCATTTTGTCTGTCATAGTTGAAATGTACCTATGATGAAAATTACAGGCCTCATCTTTTTAAGTGGGAGAACTTGCACAATTGGTGGCTGACTAAATACTTTTTTGCCCCACTGTGTGTGTTATTTCATAGTTTTGATGACTTCACTATTATTCTATAATGTAGAAAAAAGTGCAAATAAAGAAAAACCCTGGAATGGGTAGGTGTATCCAAACTTTAGACTGATACTGTATGTAGATTGATTTTCTTATTTTCTTTAAAAACAACAAAACACAGACAATACCAATGGCCACACACAGAGGGTGTTCTCGTCAGTGGGTGTTCTGGTCAGTGGGTGTTCGTGCCCCCACTCGCCCAAAAACATCGGCAAGGCCCCGCCCAGGCCCAAAGGGATTTTTCAAGGACGGGACTTGGTACGCCCAGGCGGGCATGGAAGTGAGTGCACACAGAATCTACCAGGACCAGCAGACACGCAGCATGAATCTACCAGGACCAGCAGACACAGCATGAATCTACCAGGACCAGCAGACACGCAGCATGAATCTACCAGGACCAGCAGACACACAGCATGAATCTACCAGGACCAGCAGACACGCAGCATGAATCTACCAGGACCAGCAGACACGCAGCATGAATCTACCAGGACCAGCAGACACCAGGACCAGCAGACACTTCATGAATCTACCAGGACCAGCAGACACGCAGCATGAATCTACCAGGACCAGCAGACACTTCATGAATCTACCAGGACCAGCAGACACTTCATGAATCTACCAGGACCAGCAGACACTTCATGAATCTACCAGGACCAGCAGACACACAGCATGAATCTACCAGGACCAGCAGACACGCAGCATGAATCTACCAGGACCAGCAGACACACCTCATGAATCTACCAGGACCAGCAGACACGCAGCATGAATCTACCAGGACCAGCAGACACGCAGCATGAATCTACCAGGACCAGCAGACACGCAGCATGAATCTACCAGGACCAGCAGACACCTCATGAATCTACCAGGACCAGCAGACACCAGCATGAATCTACCAGGACCAGCAGACACCTGCATGAATCTACCAGGACCAGCAGACACCTCATGAATCTACCAGGACCAGCAGACACATGAATCTACCAGGACCAGCAGACACACAGCATGAATCTACCAGGACCAGCAGACACATGAATCTACCAGGACCAGCAGACACACCTCATGAATCTACCAGGACCAGCAGACACCTCATGAATCTACCAGGACCAGCAGACACCTCATGAATCTACCAGGACCAGCAGACACCTCATGAATCTACCAGGACCAGCAGACACCTCATGAATCTACCAGGACCAGCAGACACGCAGCATGAATCTACCAGGACCAGCAGACACCATGAATCTACCAGGACCAGCAGACACGCAGCATGAATCTACCAGGACCAGCAGACACTTCATGAATCTACCAGGACCAGCAGACACACAGCATGAATCTACCAGGACCAGCAGACACCTCATGAATCTACCAGGACCAGCAGACACTTCATGAATCTACCAGGACCAGCAGACACTTCATGAATCTACCAGGACCAGCAGACACGCAGCATGAATCTACCAGGACCAGCAGACACGCAGCATGAATCTACCAGGACCAGCAGACACGCAGCATGAATCTACCAGGACCAGCAGACACCTCATGAATCTACCAGGACCAGCAGACACGCAGCATGAATCTACCAGGACCAGCAGACACGCAGCATGAATCTACCAGGACCAGCAGACACACAGCATGAATCTACCAGGACCAGCAGACACACAGCATGAATCTACCAGGACCAGCAGACACTTAGCATGAATCTACCAGGACCAGCAGACACCTCATGAATCTACCAGGACCAGCAGACACGCAGCATGAATCTACCAGGACCAGCAGACACGCAGCATGAATCTACCAGGACCAGCAGACACGCAGCATGAAACAAAAACACAAAACATAGATAGCTAAATGTAAAACATACAATAATCACATTCCTACCCACCCCTGATTGGAGGACCTCCATAATCCCATCCCAGACACACAGCATGAAACAAAAACACAAAACCTGATTGGAGGACCTCCATAATCCATTCCTACCCTCATTGGAGGACCTCCATAATCCCATCCCACCTGATTGGAGGACCTCCATAATCTCATCCCTGATTGGAGGACCTCCATAATCTCATCCCTGATTGGAGGACCTCCATAATCCCATCCCACCCTCACACCTGATTGGAGGACCTCCATAATCTCATCCCTGATTGGAGGACCTCAAACATTTATACTGTACATTGGTGTATATAATGTTTCCAACACGCATCAATTCCACCCTTCAGACAGCATCAGGTCAACCTCAATCTTTCCCAGTAAATCATCATTCTACCATTTCTTCTCACAATACATAAATAATAAATATATAATCCCTCCCATTCTCCCATGGCGTCTCACTCGGGACTTGAACCCCGCCGTCTGCAACATTTCTGACCAAACGTCCCCAAAAATAAACATTTAACCCAAAGAGCACAATGATATTTCCTGTTGACTGACCGTGGTCCTTCAAGTCACCCAGCATTATATAGTGTGCAGGTCCAACCACACCCTGATATTATTTCTGAACCTGACTCCAAAAATTAGACACCTACTGGACAGTAGGGCTGGGCGATATCACATTTATGTGATTAATTTGAATGTTTTTGCAAAAAAATCCAAATGCCTGTATTGCAGAATAATTTTTTTTGTATTTTGTTAGTTTTTAATGAGGGTTTATGTCCACTTGCTCTCATGTTGTCTTTTTGGTCTCCTTTGCTCCTTCTGTGCTGTGTGCACTTTCCCCATTTTACAACAGATATCTGTATATGATGACGAAATGCTCACGTCTCCTCCCTAACAACAGGAGTTGTCGTCCCAAAGTGAAAGCAGGCGGACAAGTTTAGGTTCAAAATAAGCACATTGGGCTTATTTTGGCCAGAGTGAAACCTCTCTCTCTTGGCCTCTTTTCTCCCAAGTCCCTGCCACTCACAACAAAGACGAGAGATCACTTCTTTGTCACTGACAAGCAGTTTCAACCCGCTATTTGCATTTGAGGTTTGGTCTAACACTCGGTCACATGGACCCTGAAACACATGGAGACATTATTTAACTGTAATAGAGGAGAAGTTAACCTCTCTAACCAATCCCTGTCTATGTTTCAACTCCTCACATTTCAAACAGAGCACACACACTATACACACTACCCCCCCACACACACACACTACAGACACAAGCAGAGCAGACACCACTCAAACAGATGCTAAATGAATGCTCATTTTGTGGCAAGCGCATTACAGTCCCACGTACCGCTAGCAGCATTTTAGTCAAATAAAGACTGTTATACTGGCTGTTTAGTCTGTTTTATAAATGTGCAATAAGCATAAAACGATTATATAAGGAACTGGCAAATCGTTCTCATTCTGAGAAACAAGGTAGGCCACTTGATTTCAACATGTGAACAAAGTGGACAGGCTAGCCTGCTGTTCAAACAGCTGGAGGCAGACAGAAAGGTGTGTTTTTTTTAATAACAATTCAACTGTTCTGCCTTGTTCGCTAGCAAATAGATTCTAAACTTGAAATATAAAATATGAGCTGGCTACTCACTAGCACGTGGGCTTGTGCTGGAGAGATTGTTTATGAGACCCGGGTAAAATGTCCTATAATGACTGCTACATTGTTTAGTGAATGTGCATCATGCATGGTTCTGGTTAAAGCTGTAACAAAAAGGGCATTTGTACAGACAGACCCGAAAGCCAGATCAGTGACAGCATAAAGAAAAAAAAAACAGGTACAACTATTTTTATTAAACGATTAGTGGATCTTATGGTTGTGGAAGGCATACATTCAGCCTTGGTATAATTCCACAAGCTCTGAATTCATTAGATTATTGATGACCGTTTTTAAAAATGCTGTGTATTTTAATTTAAAATTGTTCAACAAAGTTTATTTAGAGAATAAAAATGTTAAAATATCAAGATATATTGTGAATCGCCAATAAATTTGAACAAAAACGGAGAGATGATTATTGAGACATGCTATTGAGCCATATTACCCAGCCCTACAGGACAGTACCAAAGAGACATGCTATTGAGCCATATCACCCAGCCCTACAGGACAGTACCAGAGAGACATGCTATTGAGCCATATCACCCAGCCCTACAGGACAGTACCAGAGAGACATGCTATTGAGCCATATCACCCAGCCCTACAGGACAGTACCAGAGAGACATGCTATTGAGCCATATCACCCAGCCCTATAGGACAGTACCAGAGAGACATGCTATTGAGCCATATCACCCAGCCCTAATGGACAGCACCAAAGAGACATGCTATTGAGCCATATCACCCAGCCCTATAGGACAGTATCAGAGAGACATGCTATTGATTCTGCACCGGTCTGTCTGTTCAATACCCAATATATACTGAGCATTATTTCTGGAGAGAATTTTATATAATAACTTAAATTTAAAAGAACAAATTGATGCATCTGTTGTTTTGTATAACAGCTCAAACCCGTTGCCATGGTACTGGGACATCGAAGATCCGTTTTATGTCGCTTAGTTGTCAACCCTCTTGACTGTAAGTGAAACTGATACATTTTACGATTTATAAAGGAGTCATTTTAAGTCATTTATGATTCTTAATTGTTGTCAGACAAACTAATGAATTATTTTCGCAAAATATTTAGCCGGTGGGTGTTTCTCCAGGGTGCTGTTGGAGAGATGCACCGCTATGGCGCTCCATCAACGTCCGGTCAAAAAATAATCTACTGAAATCCTGTAGCCTACGGTAGGCTACATCATCTATGACAATGTCGTGAAACAGACACTTTTTACATCATGCAAGCACGCTTCTCCGATCAAATAGACTAAACAAAATTGAGGCCATTAAAAAAGCTATTTGATGTGAATGACATGTTAACAAATATTACATCCTAAAAATCAGGCTACCCACACTTGCTGTCCAGGAGTTTCACCCTGCGGGTTAAATCATGATAATCAGTGATTACAAGTTTATATTCCTTAAAATGGTTTTTGACTAACTGATCATAGCAACAACAACAAAAATACAATACTTCAGCATTTCCTGCTGTGTAAATACATTGACTCATTGCAAATAGGCTCACTGATTAAATTGGGTAGCTGATATTCAGAGCTTAAACAGCCAAAATGATTAGTCACAGGAATCAAGACTAATAACACAATGCACATATCTGTTTTACAACCGGTTCCACGCAGACACTGGCTACACTATCCTAGTTGTGTAGGGCGGATTTTTTGTTGTTGTCTCGTCTAGGGCGGAAGAACGGCCAGGACCGGGCCTGCACTGGCGTGTTTGTTCACGAACCACTAAACTGGAATTATTGACGATATCGTCATATCTAGACTGTCAACATTAGTCGTTCTTAAATGCACAAAAATATTAATCCACCGACAGCTGTTGTTGAACATAAGCTTGCTATTTAACTCACCAAATGACTCGTAGAAAAGACAGCTAGCTAGCAAGCTAACGTAGCTAGCAAGTCCCTGTCCTCCCTTTTTTCCACGTGGAAATGAGGTAGCTGGCTAGTTTTATCTCGTCAGTTTTGGCTAAGGATCCTGTATGACTTTCAAACAAAGCTGTCCTGTGGCTGTTGCATTTCGGAGATTGAAAATAGGATATATTTATAGTTGACTCCAAGCACGAACGTTTCAGCTACTATCTTGCAAGGTAGCAACTTCCGCTTTGACTGGCATTGTTGTTGTTCTTCTTCTACGGTATTTTGGCGGTCCTCAAACAAGTGTTGGGTGCATTCCGCCACCTCCTGTACAAGTGGTAAACGATAGAAGGAAAAAACTCAATTGTTGGAAATGAACATGAATTAAAAACCTACCCTACTCCGTCTGTCACAGTCCAATTCAAGTCACATCCTGACAACGGCTCAGTGGCCTGTGAGGACAGAACATTCTGTGACAGGACGTATTGCAAGGCCTCGGCTGTAAACTCAGTCACAAAAGAGCGTTCTGTATGCACTAAAAAATTACTAAAATGTTCTCTGATTTCTTCTTTGCTATGTGCTGCGTAGTTTATGACGAGGCACTAAATGCAACAAAGACCAACTTTTTTCACGTGCAATATATCAGGATTCCTTGGTTGCCGAGAAACATTCACTGGCGCAGGCTCTATTACCATGGCGTCTTCTCGCCGCCTCCAGATAGGAGACACACTCTTGCCACCTCTGTCTCCTTCCCCCTAACTGGACAATCCGGGAAATGAAGGCGCATGTTCGCCACTTACAGTTGCAGCATAACCTAAGCTGGCACACGATATTCTTCCGGTCTGCATACACTTGACACGTGGCCATTTTTTTGTTGCATTTATGACACTAGAGGGGTTTGTGCACTAAAGCTCTTAGACGATATTTCACAAATCCTAACCTAACATGAGAAGGGAGAGACTTTTCATCGAAGAACAGTAGCATGGACGATGTGAATTTCCTTACTCCATCCACCATAGCCGTCAGTTGATATGCACCAATCACTTCACCTACTTCCTCGGCTGTACCATCTGCATGCGCTACCGCCAGATATAACCTCCTTGACAGGCGCCCTGCTTTGGATAGAAGTGCACAAAACATTACATTCAAATGTCTTTTTGAGGCGCAAAGCTTCTTCTGCCCCAGCGTACACACCCACAAAATCTGAATAAGCCCCAGGAGGACTTTACTAACGCTCTCATTGACCACTAAAGCTCTCTTCCAGATCTATCAAAAAGGTTCTGATCTTACATTTAGCCTCACCTCTACCCAGTGGAGCCCGAAGATCTATTGCATCACGTTTTTAGTGCCCTTTTTTGGCTATTTTATTTGGACACTATTGCACTCGAAGAAGTTTTAATCTGGCAAAGTGTAAAAACAACAACAATGTAACTGGTTCATAAAAGCCAACTCACTGACCTAAAACAGGATAAGTCTCTCTCTCTCGTTTCACATAGGAAATGTACAAGTATAAAATGCATTAATAATATTAGTGTGGCACCAAGAGTAAACTGTGACTGAACTGAGGGAGTCTAAACAATAATAAAAGGTCACACACACACACCTCACAACTCAATGATTTTAATGAACCAATGTTTCTGTACACAGTGCATGGGGGGAATTCAGAATCTGTAGAACCGGATTCAAGCACAGATGCGGGGAAAAGAGGTCACCGGAACGCAGGACGCTGTGGCGGCGTCGTCGGCTCACATTCAACAAATCTGATCCAACCAAGTGGATATATTTGTCAAATCCGTCGTGTGATTTATGTGATGTAACAGGCCCACAAAGTGGTTACTGAAGTCCGGTTTGGAAATATTTTGTCTGTTTCCTCTGCATGACACATTTTTGGAAGTTGTCCCTTTCCCTGTTTAGAAGAAGTAACTGCTAAACGCTAACATCTTGCTCTTATGAGCTTGTAGCATCCGGCAACGATTTGTGTTAGTCAAAGTCCTCGTTACTATAATGCAGTTGATTTGGTGATGACAACGACATGAACATGTGTTAGGAGGTTGACATCCATACAAGCATTATACTCTGATTCTCACCTCAACATATAGTGAGGGGACCATGAGGAGATTCGGCATCTCTCCCCCCTCCCCAATGGCATCCTTCTCCCACCTGTGTCCATGGCATTTCTAATGCTTTGGTCGAGTTCCATTGACCTCTTTACCGCATATATATATATATATATATATATATATGTATATATATATATCTATAGAGGAATAGATAGGTGTCATAATTGTCTAGTGCTAGAGGAGTCCAGCAGCGGAACTTTGGACTTTTCTGAGTTTATTTGAGGGTTCTGGAACTGATCCTGGGGAGGCAGATGGATCTGGAACTTTGTGCTGTTCAGATTTATTTGAGGGTTCTAGAACTGATCCTGGGGAGGCAGATGGATCTGGAACTTTGTGCTGTTCAGATTTATTTGAGGGTTCTAGAACTGATCCTGGGGAGGCAGATGGATCTGGAACTTTGTGCTGTTCAGATTTATTTGAGGGTTCTAGAACTGATCCTGGGAGGCAGTGGATCATAATTGTCTAGTGGTTCTAGAACTGATCCTGGGGAGCAGATGGAACTTTGGACTTTTCTGAGTTTATTTGAGGGTTCTGGAACTGATCCTGGGGAGGCAGATGGATCTGGAACTTTGTGCTGTTCAGATTTATTTGAGGGTTCTAGAACTGATCCTGGGGAGGCAGATGGATCTGGAACTTTGTGCTGTTCAGATTTATTTGAGGGTTCTAGAACTGATCCTGGGGAGGCAGATGGATCTGGAACTTTGTGCTGTTCAGATTTATTTGAGGGTTCTGGAACTGATCCTGGGGAGGGAGATCTGTACACACTTCACCTGCTGCGTGTGATTTCTGGTGCACTTTCAATGTTCCTGTTCTAGCAAAGCTCTTTCCACATTCTCCACAGATGTATGGCTTCTCTCCTGTGTGTGTACGCATGTGATCCTTCAGGTGTTGTGAATGAGCAAATTTCTTCTCACACTGATCGCAGATATGAGGTTTCTCTCCAGTGTGCATTCGCAGGTGTGCTTTGAGTTGTTGTGAATGAGCGAATCTCTTCTCACACTGATCACAGACAAACGGCTTCTCTCCAGTGTGTGTTCTCATGTGTGATTTCAGGTGTTGTGGTTGAGTGAATTTCCTCTCACACTGATCACAGCTAAATGGCTTCTCTCCTGTGTGCGTTCGCAGGTGTTCTTTCAGGTGTTGCGAATGACCAAATTTCTTCCCACATTGATCACAGCCGTAAGGTTTCTCTCCAGTGTGCATTCTCTGGTGAACTTTCAACCTTCCTGATTCACGGAAGCTCTTCCCACACCGGTCACAGCAGTACGGTTTCTCTCCTGTATGAGTCAGCTTATGTTTAATCAGGGTTCCTGACAGAGCGAAACTTTTCCCACATAGATCACAGCTATAAGGCTTCTCTCCTGTGTGTGTCCTCCGATGGTTAGCTAGGGTATGTGATTCAAAGAAACTCTTCCCACAATCCCCACAGCTATAAGGCTTCTCTCCTGCATGTTGTTTTCGCTTGTGCTTTGCCAGGGATCCCGGATTAACAAAGCTCTGCCCACACTGATCACAGACATACGGTTTCTCTCCTGTGTGCGAACGACGGTGGCTGGCCAGTAGGCCTGACTGAGAAAAGCTCTTCCCACACTTCTCACAGCTGTAGGGTTTCTCTCCAGTGTGTGTTCGCTGGTGTCGGTTCAGATTGAAGGCTACGTTAAAAGTCTTCCCACATACATCACAGCTATGAGGTTTCTCTCCGGTGTGTGTTCTCAGATGAGTTGCCAAGCTTCCTGACTGTGTGAATGTCTTCCCACACTGATTACAACTGTAAGGCTTCTCTCCAGTGTGTGTTCGCTGAGTCACTTCCAACTGTCGAGGCTTCCCAGCTTCACGGCAGTCTGCAGCGTCACCATCAGACTGGCTGGGACTCGAGGACACGCTGCTTGATGCACTGGAGCTCATGGTTACATGTCTACCCTCCTCCTGTATACCTCTGATGTCCTCTTTCAGTCGGAGTAACCAAGACTTTGAATCCTCATTTTCCCAGATTTCCTCCATGATTTGACGCCGCAGCGTGCGTTCACTGTTTTCTTTACCTTTGAACCTATCCTCGGAGCCTATTCCACAACGAACGCGCAGGTAACATAAGTTGTCCTTGGTTAGAGTGTATAAACTCTGTTCCAGTCCATCCAACAGCTTGTCCCTCTTTCGACTCATGTTGTCCTGCTGTTGGGAACAACAACAATGCAGTCAATGGAAAAACAGCAGGAAGTCCATACACTTTAGATGACCTGTAGAAGAAGAAGAGAGCAGGAAGTCCATACACTTTAGATGACCTGTAGAAGAAGAAGAGAGCAGGAAGTCCATACACTTTAGATGACCTGTAGAAGAAGAAGAGAGCAGGAAGTCCATACACTTTAGATGACCTGTAGTAGAAGACAGCAGGAAGTCCATACACTTTAGATGACCTGTAGAAGAAGAGAGCAGGAAGTCCATACACTTTAGATGACCTGTAGTAGAAGAAGAGAGCAGGAAGTCCATACACTTTAGATGACCTGTAGAAGAAGAAGAGAGCAGGAAGTCCATACACTTTAGATGACCTGTAGAAGAAGAAGAGAGCAGGAAGTCCATACACTTTAGATGACCTGTAGTAGAAGACAGCAGGAAGTCCATACACTTTAGATGACCTGTAGAAGAAGAGAGCAGGAAGTCCATACACTTTAGATGACCTGTAGTAGAAGAAGAGAGCAGGAAGTCCATACACTTTAGATGACCTGTAGAAGAAGAAGACAGCAGGAAGTCCATACACTTTAGGTGACCTGTAGTAGTAGAAGGATAGTGTCAGAATATATATACATCCAATACTTTGATGTTTACAGATCACATGTTACCGATTGAATATTTCCATGGCATTTCAACTTTTGATGTGAAACCGACATGCTGTTGTAATATCAATGAATGCTTTTTGTGTATATTGTATGTTTATATAACATGAGTATTTAGAGGCTATTAATCTCAACACTTTACACTCTAAGCCCGTAAACAGGTTGAAAATGGCAGATTCGGTCACTGATAAGGGAATTACATTGGAACACAGTGGCTGTACAGTAACATTCTATACATGATGTCAGAGCTCTGAGCTGTATGAGATTCAACTGATAGATGCTCTAAAATGTGAGCACCACCCACACACACACACAAGATCTCACCCCCATCCCTCCTGCTAATTGGGACTTCTGCGCATTGTGTCGTCTGAGTAAGAAAGGACTCGATGTGTTCTGAGTTAAGGATTAGAATAAATTCCGCTCTGATGTCATTCATTTAAGCATCTTGGAGATGCAGGGTGGAGATGGAGATGCAGGGCTGGGTTCCAAACCCCCAAAAAACTACAAGTGCTTGATTCAGCTCCTCAATGGCAAAGCTAGGAGAGTTTTTTTTAAACACCTTAAAGATGTTGGAACTTTTGCTGTGTCAAAGTGCAATGAGATGACTTAGTAACAGAGCACACATTGAAGAGGTGTGTGGCCACTTGGAGACACCAGTTAGTCCTCTTACTGAAACCCTTGTCATTTCTGGGGTCTTAGTTGCACCTACCCAAGCCCTTGATCCTGACTGCATTACACATAAGAGTAATTGGATGAAAGCGTCTTCTGTACAGGGAGTTTTGTTAAATGCCCCGATGCTTTGGTCTGAACATTAACACACTTCTGTACAGGGGAGTTTTGTTAATAGCCCCGATGCTTTGGTCTGAACATTAACACACAACACGTGCGTTAAGGTTTGGAAGCATAAGGACCTTATCTTTGATATCAGAGAGAACTATTTTTAAATAAATTTAAATTAAAAAAAAAGGTTAAATTGATGCATTCTAATTATGTTTCTGAATGTCTCCAGTGTATATTAGGATGTTGTAAAGAGAGGACCATAGATGTTATTTATATAATACTATCTACTGTATTCTGTGAAGCTATGTTGTAATCACATATTCTAACATATTCTAATATTTAAAAAGTTGTGTGTGGAGGGAACCATTTTAAGGGAACGCATCTCATTTCGTGACGTAATTCATCAAATCGTCTCTAGAACATTACTATATCATACGTAAATAATAATAATTTAAAAAAACGTTAACCTTGATTGAATAAGACACAAATAAACCTTCCACTATTCTATAAAGACCCATCCAGTAAAGTCACATACATTTACCGCACATATTCATTGAGTTGGCGTTGCCTATTTAGCTTACAGTTAGCTAACGATAGCATGCTAACTCACCAGCGGTAAAAGGACAAGTCCAACGTTTCCACGGGATGACCGTTACTTTCGTTGACGTTGATATTAAATTGTCGTTGCTCTGAGGTCAGTTTGTCGATGTACTTTATAGATCGAGTGTATAAAGTATGCCAAGCACAGAATATTTGGTGAAGAATCGCCAGAGTAGGCCGGAAGCGAAATGACTTCCGCTTTCCTATGGCCACTTCTTCTTCTATGAAATAATGGCGGTCCGCAAACCAACGTTAAATGTGCATTCCGCCACCTACTGTGCTGGAGTAGGTGGTCAATCACGGTTTACAACATCTCTAAATCCTCCTACCAAACTCAGTATTTATGAGAAAATAAAAAAGAGCTCAGAGTCCCATCTCTTCTGTCACACATCTATCAAAATGGCTCTGATCTTACATTTGGCCTCATCTCTACCCGGTGGAACATTAATATCAATTATATCTCATTTCAAAACTCTTTTGGCTAACTGGTCAACAATGTAATTTCCTTCCACACCCACAGGGGCAGGGTAGCCTAGTGATTAGAGCGTTGGACTAGTAATCGGAAGGTTGCAATTTCAAACCCCCAAGCTGACAAGGTACAACTCTGTCATTCTGCCCCTGAACTGTTCCTGTTCCTAGGCCATTGTTGAAAATAAGAATTTGTTCTTAATTGATTTGCCTATTTAAATAAAGGTAAAAAAAAATATCTGCTGGGATCCAGCAAAATCTCACTAATACACCCATTCTCTCATTCTCCATAATAACATTAATACCATCAATAGTAGGTCACTCCTATTAGATTTGCAAAATTATAAACTAGTCAATACAGACAGAGAATCTGAGCATACAATCATTCTTTTCTTTTTTTACGCCATATCTATCCTGCCTCCATTTGTAAGGCACATACAGATGTTGATTGTCTGGTAAAATCAACTGATCAGGCTGAACACGTCTCATGTATGGTCAAATCAGCATCCAAAGAAGAGTCAACAGTATCTCTTTTCTTATACACATTAAAGCGAGCATTTAAAATCTCACACCTGTGTTGCTAATAAAATCAAATACAATTTTATTGGTCACATACACATGGTTAGCAGATGTTATTGCAAGTGTAGCAAAATGCTTGTGCTTCTAGTTCTGACAGTGCAGCAATATCTAACAAGTAATATCTAACAATTCCACAACAAATACCTAATACAATCAAATCTAAGTAAGGAATATAAATCAATGGATGGACAATGTCAAAGCGGCATAGGCTAAGATGCAATAGATAGTATAGAATACAGTATATACAAATGAGATGCAAGATATGTAAACATTATTAAAGTGGCATTATTAGATTGACTAATGCTCCATTTATTAGTGGCCAATGATTTGAAGTCTGTATCTAGGCAGCATTCTCTCTGTGCTAATTTAGGCTGTTTAAGAGTCCGATGGCCTTGAGATTGAAAAACAGCTTCTGTCTCACCGGTCCCAGCATTGATGCACCTGTACTGACCTCGCCTTCTGGATGGTAGTGGGGTGAACAGGCCGTGGCTCGGGTGGTTGTTGTCCTTGATGATCTTTTTAACCTTCCTGTGACATTGAGTGCTGTAGGTGTCCTGTAGATATCCTGCCCCCAGTGATGCATTGTGTAGTTCGCACCACCCTCTGGAGAGCCCTGCAGTTGTGGGCGGTGCAGTTGCCGTACCAGGCGGTGATTCAGCCCGACAGGATGCTCTCAATTGTGCATCTGTAAAAGTTTGTGAGGGTTTTAGGTGACAAGACACATTGCTTCAGCCTCCTGTGGTTGAAGAGGCGATGTTGCTCCTTCTTCACAACACTGTCTTTGTGGGTGGACCATTTCAGTTTGTCAGTGATATGTACACCGAGGAACTTCAAACTTTTCACCTTCTCCACTGCTGTCCCGTTGATTTAGATTGGGCTTGATGATGTGGATAGGAGGTTGCCCCCTCTGCCTTTTCCTGAAGTCCACAATCATCTCCTTTGTTTTGTTGACGTTGAGTGAGAGGTTATTTTCCGGGACACCACACTCTGAGTCTCGTCGTTGTTGGTAATCAAGCCTACTATTGTTGTGTTTTCTACAAACCTGATGATTGAGTTGGAGGCATGCATGACCACTCAGTCATGGGTGAACAGGGAGTACAGGAGGGGGCTGAGCATGCACCCTTGTGGGGCCCCAGTGTTAAGGATCAGCGAAGTGAAGATGTTGTTTCCTACCTTCACCACCTGGGGGCGACTCGCCAGGAAGTCCAGGACCCAATTGCACAGGGCGGGGTTGAGACCCAGGGCCTCAAGCTTAATGATGAGGGTACTATGGCGTTGAATGCTCAGCTATAGTCACTGAACAGCATTCTTACATAGGCATTCCTCTTGTCCTGATGGGATAGATTAGTGTGATGCCGATTGCATCGTCTGTTGACCTATAGGGACGGTAAGCAAGTTGAAGTGGGTCTAGGGTGACAGGTAACGGGGAGATGATATGATCCTTGACTAGTCTCTCAAAGCACTTCATAGCTACGTTTGCATTCTTGGGTACAGGAACAATGGTGGCCATCTTGAAGCATGTGGGGACAGCAGACTGGGATAGGGAGAGATTGAATATGTCCGTAAACACACCAGACAGCTGGTCTGCACATGCTCTGAGGACACGGCTGGGGCTGCACTAATGATCTTGTTTCCATCGTATCTTCCACAATAATACCATTACCATCAAATCCAATTGTATTTGTCGCAAGCGGCAAACATGATTTCTGAACAGGTCTGGCATCAGTGTCTGGTAGCCACGACACTAACAACATGATTCTCTGAACAGGTCTGGTATCAGTGTCTGGAGCCACGACACTAACAACATGATTCTCTGAACAGGTCTGGTATCAGTGTCTGGTAGCCACAACACTAACAACATGATTCTCTGTACAGGTCTGGTATCAGTGTCTGGTAGCCACAACACGAACAACATGATTCTCTGAACAGGTCTGGTATTAGTGACTGGTAGCCACAACACGAACAACATGATTCTCTGAACAGGTCTGGTATCAGTGTCTGGAGCCACGACACTAACAACATGCAGTAGCTCTACTTATACCAGGACTGACCCTGTCGTCTCCATCATTCTGCCGAGTGTGCGTTCTGTGTGGTTGGGGGTTGGTTTAAAATCTGATTTTAAGAAGAGAATTGTACAAATATATGCAGGGTTTTTTACTTTACGGCTGTGGTAACGATCCACGCTATCCGGGATCCATGGGACGTCCATACCGCACGACCACATTGAAGTCGACATTTAAAATGGTTGTGGTTAGGTTTAGGATTTTGGTTAGTGACATCCCAAGGATCCCAGTTAGCACAAACCCTGTGGTAACCCGTGACGACTCTTCTCCTGTGGATCTGGTTGAACATGCATAACATGGCGCGGCTACGTCACCTACACACAAACACATCCACCCACACGCATCATCATCATCATCATCATCATCGCAGCCAACCTGATAACAAATATGTTAAACCAATGACAGTTTATGGGTCAACTTTTATTCGTCACAAAAGACGTAGACAACAAACACATTGCAATAAGGATTATGGCAGATCTGTTGCTAGAGACTGGGTTAGGATTAGGGTTAGGATTAGGGTTAGGATTAGGGTTAGGATTAGGATTAGGGTTAGGATTAGGGTTAGGATTATGGTAGATCTGTCGCTGGAGACTGGGTTAGGATTAGAGTTAGGATTAGGGTTAGGATTAGGGTTAGGATTAGGATTATGGTAGATCTGTTGCTAGAGACTGGGTTAGGATTAGGCCGAAACATTTATATAGTTTATAATAAACATTTAAGGTTAGGATTAGACCGAAACATTTATATAGTTTATAAAAAACATTTAAGGTTAGGATTTGAAATAAACATTTATACCGTTGTGTCGTGCATAAGAACAGCCCATAGCCGTGGTATATTGGCCATATACCACACCTCCTCGGGCCTTATTGCTTAATTACAGACCTGTTCAATAGCACTACTTCAAAATAACACATTTCAAAACAGCTCATTTCACATTTAGGCAAAAAGGGTTTTCTACTAACTCTGATTCCAGATCTATTGAAGACTGCCCTCACAGATCACTGTCAAATCACAAAGCTCCAGCACAGAGATCGGTGTCCTGATTGGTCAATGAATAACTCAACTGTTCAATCAATAAAATAATCATTCAATATAGCCAATGAATGAGCTGGTGGAGCAGCACAGCCACCAAGGCACTCCCAGCAGCCTGACAGGAAGCTCCTGAGGAGGGAAACAGAAGTTGAACAACACCTTAAAAATCAGTTTCTAACGCACACACAGATAGAGAGAGAGACAGACAGACAGACAGACAGACAGACAGACAGACAGACAGACCTCTAGCAGCACGGCCATGTAGGACCTCCACCTCCACTGTGTGATTGGCTCTTCCGATACGGTTCAAAGCCATGAGGGTGTAATTCCCAGCATCCTCTCTGCTCAGGTGTGTGGGCGGGGTCAGTACCTGTCCGTCTCTCAGCCAGGTGACCGATGGGAGGGGATTGCCTCTGACATCACAAGTTAGCCCCTCCCCCGCTCGCACCTCTAGCTTGGCAGAACAGGAGAACTCAGGAGCGACTGGGGGGGTGGGGTGGGGGGGATACGAAACTTCAGTGAAACAACCATATTATAATCATCATCATGACCTCATAATTACATCCCACATCATTTGATCCCCGTCATCTTTACAACCATCATAACCCACAGTACTGATCTGTACAGATAGACATTACCAATCGAGTCACGAATCACCAGATGGACTCACAGTGCACAGTGGTGTTGAGGCGGTCTGATTCCATTACAGCAGGAGGTCGGGGTCCCTCTGGTCCCAGATCCAACATGGCTGAACAAAACCACTGGGCCCCGTCGTCAACCCTAGTGGGGGAGAACTGCAGGGAATAGCTCTCGTTCACCGGTTGCCTCATGTCATTGTTCAATTGGTGAATGTCATTGTTCAGGGGTTGTGTGTATAACACTGTCCGTTCACCATTGGTAGAGACTCTGAAGAAGGTCACTCTGAGGTGCTCAATAGGAGCGGTGTTCTGGACAAAACAATGCAGAGAGTACTGATGCCCCTCAACCACGGGACCAGAGTGGTTTAAATATCTGAGGGAAACTCTGTGTGGAAGCTCTGTGGAGGAAGGGAAACACACACACACCATTCACATGAACAGAGTGTGTTTCTGGTCAGTTTGTCACTAACAGGTTTCTGGTCAGTTACTAACAGGTTTCTGGTCAGTTACTAACAGGTTTCTGGTCAGTTACTAACAGGTTTCTGGTCAGTTACTAACAGGTTTCTGGTCAGTTACTAACAGGTTTCTGGTCAGTTACTAACAGGTTTCTGGTCAGTTACTAACAGGTTTCTGGTCAGTTACTAACAGGTCTCTGGTCAGTGTGTCACTAACAGGTTTCTGGTCAGTTACTAACAGGTTTCTGGTCAGTTGCTAACAGGTTTCTGGTCAGTGTGTCACTAACAGGTTTCTGCACAGACAAAAGATACTGGGAGACACGAGAGACAGTCAGAGAGCAAACATACGAGGGAAGTTACTCACTGTAAACAGTAACTTTCAGCCCTCTGGCACACTGGCCTCCCACCTCAGAGATCTCAAAGCATTGAGGCTTTATATTCCAGTCAGTCAGGCTGTCTACTCTCCAAGTCAGCTCTTTCACCTCAGTGCCAAAGAGCTGAGATTCTCCTAGGCTCGACTCCCAGCCCATAGAGGTGACCGTATCGGAGGTGCAGTTGGCCGAAGCAGGGGCTCCATACTTCACCACCAGCCCAGCAGGACTGACCACCAGGGAACAGGACTCACACACGCCTGGAGAGAGAAACGGATGGGGGGGGAAGGGAGGGGAGAGATATTATGTCTGTGAGTGGAGAGCCTGGAAGTGTCAGGAAACCAACATCTTAACAATTACGCAAATAGGAAACACTACACACTTTTTGAGAGACGAGCGAGAGCGAGAGCGAGAGCGAGAGAGCTGGGGAGGAGGGTGCTGGTGGGACAGGAGGACAGGGAAGTGACCTCACCGTTGTCATTGACAGAGAATGCTGACGACGCCAAAATCCAAACACAGCAACAGCACACGCATGCACACACACACACACACACACACACACACACACACACACACACACACACACACACACACACACACACACACACACACACACACACACACACACACACACACACTTAATATCCAACAATGAGGAGAGGAAAGGAGTCCCTGACAGGAAGGAAGGAGTCCCTGACCAAGCCAATCATCTCTCTGTGACCATTTTTCAGCCAATTACCTCATTCCTCTCTATGAGCAGTGTTCAGTGGTCCTTTGGGATATTATGATCTCATTTACATTCACTGACATAGGCAATACATGTACAGTCATGATAGCACTGTGTGTGTGTGTGTATTTGTTCAACCGCCATCTCTATCTAACTCAACCTCAAATCTTAGTGTAATATAACCCTAAACACAATAGACTTCTGAAATCATAATTTCAAAGTTGATTCGCCACCTGCAAAGCATACAACAGCTGTAAAACAGTACAGTGGAATTCTTACCTTGAGAACTCTTTCCCATCAATGCAGTGATAATAATAATGATAATAATACTACTAATAATGATAATAATACTATTGATATAGATAATAATAGAAAATAGAATTAAAAAAAAACAGGAAGTATGATGTACGTTCTTTTTTTTAAACCAACTGTTTCCTGGTGATCTAATAGTCACCTTTCTAAATACTAAATCTCTTTCATGATCTACTGCTCTGTATCACGCCTCACACACACACACACACACACACACACACACACACACACACACACACACACACACACACACACACACACACACACACACACACACACACACACACACACTCTCACCTGGCTTCAGAAGGTGGAGGATGAGGAGGAGAGAGAGTGTGTGCATGCTGCGTCCGTTCCTCCACTGAGAGATCAGTAGATGCACAATGATCCCCTCAAGAGTTCTCTTCGTAACTGAGACGAAGACAGTTGATCTCCTCCGATGTGTGTGTGTGTGTGTGTCCAGCTCATTGTCCCTTTTCTTTAGTGTTTTGGGTTTGTCCTGTGACTAACCTGGGTGTCCCTACTGTTCTGACTACGACCGCGTTCCAAGAATGGCACCCTATTTCCTATATAGTGCACTACTTTTAACCAGAGTCCTTATGGCCAATGGTACCCTATTCCCTATATAGTGCACTACTTAGGGCGCAGGTTGCCATTTAGGATGCAGACCTGTAAGAGGAAGGAAGGGAGGAGAGAGTGCTTGTCTCTAAACACAATGTGGAGTAAGAAGGGTGGGCAGAACACAAACACCATTTACAGCACACAGTACATACACACTATAGTATCAGATACTATGTCTGCTAATGAGTTGAATAGGAGGAGGCTACACACATACACACTATAGTATCAGACACTATGTGTGCTAATGAGGAGGCTACACACATACACACTATAGTATCAGATACTATGTCTGCTAATGAGTTGAATAGGAGGAGGCTACACACATACACACTATAGTATCAGATACTATGTCTGCTAATGAGTTGAATAGGAGGAGGCTACACACATACACACTATAGTATCAGACACTATGTCTGCTAATGAGTTGAATAGGAGGAGGCTACACACATACACACTATAGTATCAGATACTATGCTAATGAGGAGGCTACACACATACACACTATAGTATCAGATACTATGCTAATGAGGAGGCTACACACATACACACTATAGTATCAGATACTATGTCTGCTAATGAGTTGAATAGGAGGAGGCTACACACATACACACTATAGTATCAGATATTATGTCTGCTAATGAGTTGAATAGCCTAGTTACTAGCCTAGTAAAATAAAGGTAAAATAAAAAAAATTGTGCTGTTGTCTGTGCCCAATAATGTTTGTACCCTGTTTTCTGCTGCTACTTTGTTGTGTTGCTGCCATGTTGTTGTCGTGTCTTGCTCTTTAGTGTAGTGTTGTCTCTTGTTGTGATGTGTGTTTTTGTCCTATATTTTTATGTAATTTATTTTTAATCTCAGCCCCCATCCCCGCAGGAGGCCTTTTGGTAGGCCGTCATTGTAAATAAGAATTAGTTGTTAATTAACCGACTTGCCAAGTTAAATAAAGGTTAAATAAATAAATATGTCTGCTAGTGTGTTGAATAGTAGGCGATTATAAAATAATAGGAGAAGGATAAACACAGAGCTGATCATAAATGGAGATATAGATGTTTGATAACTAAAGTATTAATTGTGCATATATTTCCAATCGTTTATTTCGCCTTCATAACCCATTTACACACGGTTTACAGGACACGACTCTTATGTTGAAGGATTTTTCAACCCAAAATGACGTCACCCGGAAGTTATTACTTAGCTGACGTATTCTCATCCCAACAAACAAATTATTTCAGGTAGATAGGAAATTCGTTTAAATGTGTTTTACATTTTCAGTTTGAACTTTAATGAGTTATTTAAATAACGCATGTCTCAGACAAACTCTTGAGTGTTTGTTATCCTAGCTTGTAAGCTAGCTAACGTTGCACTAGCCATTGTCTTGGGTTGGAAAGTGACGGCAGCTCAATAGGTTGGTGTCTTTCTAGCTAGCTTACACTATGCGTCGTGTTTTTTGTCCATAATATAGTATTTAGCTATTACTTTTGACTACGAAAAGTTATACACTCGTATGTTGCTCTGGATAAGAGTATCTGCTAAATTTCTCAAATGTAAGCTAGCTTGCTATGTTTCCTACCACATCAGCATGTTACTACCACATTGCACCCCTTTCCCAAATGTGCTATAACCTGTTTGTTTTTTAAACTCCCCTTTTATACCGCCTCTGGTTCTACTGACCCACCTCTAGCCCACCATGTCTGAACCGGGTTCTGGCTGTGGCGTTCCAGTCGGGAGAAGCTCACAGCCTGGTCCAGAGACTCAGTGAAGCTGGAGGACTCTGTTTCAATGTGAGCTTGACGCTGGAGACTGCGGTCAAACACTGAACTGTAAATAAGAAAAGAGATGTTAAAGAAGAAGAAAAGAAGAAAAGAGCGGAAATCAAAGAAGATAAGGAAGAGGGGGAGAAGAGAGAGGTCCAAGTCCCGAGGAGAGAAATGCTGATGTGGCTCCTCCAGGTCAGTTAGGTTGGATGTGGGGTATGGAGAGATGTCAATGACAAAATAATACAGTTGTGACCTAAAGCATTTCCCAAGTGATTCCATTCATTGAATCTAGTTAGGTGGGGTTTGCCTTCTGCCTCTCACTCCCCTGCAGCCTAGAACTGGAAAGCGACATAAAAGGCTTGACTCATGACGTGTCTGTTCACTGCCAGCTCTGCAAAGCAGCGGAGATGCCAAATATCAAAATACTGATCTTCGTTTAATTCAGAAGATGCGTTTTAAAATGTTTTCTCAAGAGATTTTACATGACTCTGATTTAACTCTGATTTAGCCACTGACCGTGTTTAATATAAACACATCCCGTTATCATTCAGGATACTCAACTATTCTGTTTTTGAGTTGACGCGTATAAATATCACAACCCGTTATTATTCAGGATACTCAACTATTCTGTTTTTGAGTTGACGCGTATAAATATCACATCCCGTTATCATTCAGGATACTCAACTATTCTGTTTTTGAGTTGACGCGTATAAATATCATATCCCGTTTTTACAATAACCTGAAAAAAGCTTGTATCCCGGTTATGAAAACCCCAGATAAGATGCCAGGGATGAGCTGATCTAAGACAGGATACTGTGGCATGTAAACGTCTCCTCCCGTATACTGTAGTTTTTGCGGTCTGTGCGGGCTCAGTTTCACATATCACAGGTGTTGTGTGTTTCTGTTTTCATTTGATTTTCAAACAAATCACTTCAATAGGTAGGCTACCTGCGCAGTTAGATCCACCATAATAATTCCCTTATAATTTAGCCATAATGAATTTACTACTGGCTACTTTCACCCCTAATTTAGACAAGTTTCTGTTTATAATTTCTGACATTTGGTTTAGGAACCGTATTATAATTTCTGACATTTAGTAGAACCATATTATAATTTTTGACATTTGGTAGAACCGTATTATAATTTCTGACATTTAGTAGAACCAAATTATAATTTCTGACATTTGGTCGGCCATTTTTGTTTGTCAACTATAGTTTGATACATGCAGCTTCTCTTCTGTCATAACTTGTTGCCCCAGAAAACTAAATAAAGAAATGCTCACCAGAATAACGTCTTACATCGTTAGAATGAACGCATTAGTAATCTAGTTGTCTGTTTCGTTTAGGGACCGGGAACTAATAGTCTAGTTAACACCAGTAAAGTTGAATGTTTCTGTTTCGTTTAGGGACCGGGGAACTAATAGTCTAGTTGTCTGTTTCGTTTAGGGACCGGGAACTAATAGTCTAGTTAACACCAGTAAAGTTGTCTGTTTCGTTTAGGGACCGGGGAGGAAGCACCATAACTCCAAAACAGTGGAAAGACTGGTCCTATGCCAGATGTCATCCGTTTTTACCAGTTTTAAGGAAATGACAAGCTGAGAAAACGACGAAAGACTTCAGTTGGTGTTTGGTGATGAGATCCTGAGGCACATTGTCGTGCCATTTATCCACCGCCATCACCTAATGTTTCAGCATGATAATACACGGCCCCCATGTCGCAAGGATCTGTACACAATTCCTGGAAGCTGAAAATGTCCCAGTTCTTCCATGGCCTGCATACTCATTGAGCATGTTTGGGATGCTCTGGATCGACATGTACGACGGCGTGTAATGGTTGGAATTGAATAAATGGAACCGTATCCAACATATGGAAACCACAGGTTAGACTTTGTTCCCTTTATTCCATTCCAGCCATTACAATGAGCCTGTCCTCCTATAGCTCCTCCCACCAGCCTCCACTGGTCACAGAGTTTGCCCCACAAGAGCGCACATGCACAGTTGTTACCCATCTCTGCTGCTGTTGCAGTCGGCCACATTAAAATAATCGCAATAGTTTTAGATGGGGAAAGTACTCATTTCCTCACTCAAAACCATTAGTAATTTAGATAATTTTTTTAAATACCTGATTTGGCAGTACCTTTCAAAGAATCTGTCCACAATTCGCAGATTCCACAATCACTCTTCGACTGACAACGGAGCAGAGTTAGTCGTACAGAAAGACGAGTCACGTGACCCTTTTATGCAGCTTTCCAGTTCTAGACTGCAGGGAGAGAGAGGGAGAGTTCTAGACTGCAGGGAGAGAGAGGGAGAGTTCTAGACTGCAGGGAGAGAGAGTGAGAGTTCTAGACTGCAGGGAGAGAGAGTGAGAGTTCTAGACTGCAGGGAGAGAGAGGGAGAGTTCTAGACTGCAGGGAGAGAGGGGGAGAGTTCTAGACTGCAGGGAGAGAGAGGGAGAGAGGGAAAGTAGACTGCAGGGAGAAGAGTGAGAGTTCTAGACTGCAGGGAGAGAGAGTGAGAGTTCTCGACTGCAGGGAGAGAGAGGGGCAGAGGGCAACTCCAGCTCACTAGTTTCAATGTATGTAATCAATTGGGAAATTTAGGATTTTAGGTCAACTTCCCCTTTAACCTCATACATTCTGATAGGCGCTGTAATTTAATTGGGGAGACCTTTTGTATTGTTTGGTGTTTTAATCACACCCGAATTCTAAATAAACAATGTATTATTTAAAAAAAAAACTTTTCTGATTGTAATCCCACATCTGTTTAATATATTCCCACAGGAGAGAGCTCCAACTCAGGCTCACTCAGCGAGCACAGTATCAGGAAACCACCAACAACACCGAGGAGGAACTCAAGGCAGAAACATCCCCACTGCTTGGACTGCTTCACTAGTTTCTGTGAGCCAGAGCAGTTGAGAAGACACACTTGTAAAGACCGCAGCCACGGTGTAACATGTCCTCCCAAACGGAAAAAGACTTCCAGCTCCTTCTCACCAATCCTCCCACCAGTCCTCCCACAATTGTCTTTCGTCATCGTGTCAGCTAATGGGGATCCTAGTAAACATGAAGATATATCTGATGAGAGCTTGAACCAGGCCGGGAAAACCAACATCAATCGGTAACCATGTGGATTTTCTCCTTGCTAACCATTACACTCTGTCTCAGGAGGAGAAACTCTAGATAAAGTCTCGGTCCCCCACCAGCCACCTGATGTAGACATAACACTTCCTCAACACAGAACAAAGGGAAAGGACTCGACCCGTCACAGGGCAGGTTCGTTCAACCCCTCGTGGTTCCATAAGAAATCGTGGCCTGACGGCGTCTCCAAAAAAAAAAACAACCTTTTCTTCTTCCCGTGCCTTTTATTCGGCAAAGACTTGGTCAACGGTGGGTTTCAAGGACCTGAAGCACCTCTCCGAAAGGATTTCCAAACATGTGAGTTGTTGGACTCATCTGGAAAACGGAATGAAACTGGAATTTCTAGGAAGACTTAACGCCGCTGGTCAGCTGGTCGGTGTAAACCCAAGCTCCCATTGAGATACACAACAGACAAACGGAGGAGAGTAGGTACGTTTCTGGGTAGAAACGTCAAAAGCTACGTTCTGTGCGGGAGACACATGGCTGCGACGTGGCCGAGCGGCCTGGTCGAGTCGGATTCCCTAAACACATCCATGTTTAAGTGCGTCTTTGAGACGATGTGCGAGGGAGACTCCAGAGGCATTGCGACGCTCACAGCTTCTCTAAGCACCCAAGAGGCTATGTACAAAACCAACTGTTTGACTGTATGCACGAGGTGTACAAAGAGGCGATTACCAAGGAGGTGTGGGCGGCTAGCTTCGTAGCGGTGCAGGTGGACGGCATGCCGTGGACAGGGGAGGTCTCCTCCAGGGTGATATTATTTTTATTTTTTATATATATATGTTTTTTTTTAACCTTTTTTACAAGGCAACTCAGTTAAGAACAAATTCTTATTTACAATGACGGCCTCGGAAAAGTGGGTTAACTGCCTGTTCATGGGCAGAATTGCCACTAACTACAGATCTAGGATCAGCTTCCCCAATCCCACCATTAGTGTGGAAAATGCAATACTGGCCCAAGATCAGCTTCTTGGGCTCACAATCTACTCCAGTACGCCACAGCAGGTCTCTGTCGTGCTACGGTACACGCTTCCAGACAATACTGGCATGGAGAGGTTTTGGGAGTTTGTGGACCTAAAGGATAAAACGGCCGCCGGTCTCACCCAAGGCAGTCAAGGACTTGGAGCCACTGAATCTGGAAGCTGATTGGTCCACTGAATCTGGAAGCTGATTGGTCAGACGTGAATCTGGAAGCTGATTGGTCGACGGGGCCACTGAATCTGGAAGCTGATTGGTCAGACGTACGCGGGGCCACCTGGAAACTCACCTGAAACACACCTATCCCAGCGCTAACTCTGTGCACTGCTACGCACACCTATCGCCCTCTGTGCACGCGTCACACTCCAGCAGATCTGCTCGGCGACAGCGACTCAACTCAAAAGTGTTTTTTTTGTGTGTGTCTTTGTCTTTGTTTTGAAACTTTCTTCAAAGATCAGCCAAAAGAGAGCTACAGCTGCAGGGTGGAAGTGTTAGCGAGAAATGGTCAGTGTGGTTTGGGAGAATCGCATTGCTCTTCAGAAGTGTGTGGAGGATATTAGGACACAGCCGATGTGGGACCAGGACTCTATCAGAGAGGCTTACGGCCTGTCAGACAAACCCACGTTCCTACAACTACTGGAATTTTTCTATTTGGTCATGCAAGAGGTGGATGTTCTCACTGTCAACATACACAAAAGGGACGTTGTCGTGGCGGACATCGAACAGGCAGTTGATAGTTTCGAGAAGTTCGTTCAAGCCCAACAGGGGAGAGCTGAGGCCACAGCACACGTAGGCCCCACGTCGGACAACGTCGAGAGAGACACAGAGAACTGCAGCGGTCATGAGGAAGGCATGTGACGTCATCGTCACACATGTGCATCACAGGTTTTCTCAAAGTAGCGACCATTTAATCGCAGCCAAACTGGTGAATCCCACACCCTTCTCTAAGTTCGTAGGCTGTTTCCCGTGCTTAGCCCTACAGTGTGCTGCCAAGCTGTGGTGGTTAAAACACTGGGAAGCTGAAAGATGAATTGACCTATCTGTACCGACACACGGAGCACCACAGGGGTACAACAGCTCTGTCATTACTGAAAACAATCAGCGAGCTCAACCTTCCAGGATGTTTTGTCAGAGACGGTCTCTCTTCTCAAAATCATCATCGCCACTCCATTGCAGACCGCCGAGTCTGACAGAAGGTTCCCCACTCTGAAGAGAATCCAGGCGTTGCCGTGTTCTCGGAACACCTCGGTTCCGCGGTCGCTTGGCAACAGAACAACGGCAGGCTCAATGCACTGTCCATGTCGAGAAGGACTTCATTCAAGCACTCAGGTCAGACATTCATATAGTATATACTGGGGCGCTGAGTGTCCCAAATGGCGCACTATTCCCTCTGTAGTGCACTACATTTGAACATGGGCCCTATTTTGTAGTGCACTACATTTGACCATGAGCCCTATGGGCCCACAAAATAAGTCCATAGACTCCAGTAGTAAATATTTTTTTATACATAATTCAAATCAGAAGAAGAGCTGGTTTGTATTGACATTGGAGTTCCTCACGGGTCCAGATATCAGCCAAGTTGCTCTAATGGTTATTTTTCCTTTATTTAACCAGGCAAGTCAGTTAAGAACAAATTATTATTTTCAATGACGGCCAAGGAACAGTGGGTTAACTGACTTGTTCAGGGGCAAAACAACAGATTTGTATCTTGTCAGTTTGGGGATTCGAAATTGCAACCTTTCAGTTACGAGTCCAACGCTCTAACCACTAGGCTACGCTGCCACCCCTGGTTAACTACTAGGTGTTTATATGTTGGCTAGGCCTTCTATAAGTCAATCATTTCACCTGATTGGCGTAAAATATATATGCTATAGACTATGTGATGCTTTTCATTTGGCGACGTAGACAGGGTGGTGTGAGTGGTGAAACAGAAGTCATTGTCTATTCTTTTGAGTTTGGATATTGATTCTTTGCCCGACAAAGTGATGTTAGGATATATGTTATCCTGTACAAGCTTTTGTACTGAATACAATACATTGTTATAGGTGTCAAGCTTATGGGCATGTGGCAGCAGTGTGTAGGAGGGAGGTTCCTAGGTGTGAGAAGTGTGCAGACATGGGCATGAGACAAAGGAATTTGTAGAATTGGGGAAAGTAGTGGTATGTGTTAATTGTAGGGGTGCCCATGAGGTGGGGATCAGAAATGTCCGGTGAGAGAGAGGCAGGTTGAGGTTTCCAGGGTTAGATTAGTGCAGCAGTTGTATGGAGGCAATGTTGAAAATAGAGGAAGATGGGTCAATGGGGAGGGATCCTGTGGTGTAAGTAGTAGATCTGTACCTAGTACAGATGGAGGGACTGAGAGGAGTGGTGTAGTAGGGAGATCTGTACCAGAACAGAGGGAGGGACTGAGAGGAGTGGCAGTAGTAGATGTGAAGGGAGGGACTGAGAGGAGGTTCCTAGTTAGTGTAGATCTGTACCAGAACAGAGGGAGGGACTGGAGGAGGTTCCTAGGTGGCAGATGTGTACAGATGGAGGGATACTGTTCCTCGGTGGTGTTAGTAGTCTGTACCAGGAGGGAGGGGGACTGAGAGGAGGTGGCAGCAGTGTGTAGGATAGAGGGAGGGACTGAGAGGAGTGGTGTAAGTAGAAGTGTGAACAGAGGGAGGGACTGAGAGGAGTGGAATTTGTAGATCTGTACCAGGGAAAGTAGTGGTATGTGTTAATTGTACCAGGATAGGGTGGGATCCTGATGGGTGGTGTCTGTAGTAGATCTGTAGAGGGGGCTGAGAGGAGTGCAGTAGTTGAACGAGGGGGACTAGAGGAGTGGTGTGAGTAGTGTATGCTGAGGCAATGTAGAAAATAGAGGAAGATGGGTCAATGGGGAGGGATCCTGCGAAGAGTGGTGTAAGTAGTAGATCTATACCAGTACAGAGGGATAGGCCGGGGAGTGTTGTCTCAGTAAGATTGGATTTTTAGCATTTATAGCAATGGTTATTAACTGTAGTGCAGGGATGGAACGAAAAACCGCAGAAAATGTAAGTTGTGGTGGCAGCTGCAGAGAGGTATGTGGGTGTGTGAGACTTGACATCAGAAGAGCTATAGGGTGTGTTAAGTGGTGGTGTCCCATCAGATATAAATAGTGGAGTAGGGTGGTGTTATTAAAATATATATATATATATAAAAAATTGTGAGTGTCATATGGTAGGGTATTTGTTCATGTATTTTTTTTCAAACAAACTATAAGGGAGTTAGTACTCCAGTCTAGATGGTGGCGGTAATGCAACATGTATTGGATGCTAAACGCCGTTAAACCACACCGAAGAAGAAGACGCATTTCCGCCAGAAGCACGACTCGACGCTGATACGACGCTCACGAACATTTTCTGCCGCATCTCATCACCAGACCAAACGCACTCGGGAAGTGGATGAATGTTTCCGCTTGCTCTACGAGACCTCGCAATTTCTTCAAGTTCTTCTCGGCTAAATAATTCGCTACAGGAAATCAGTTCAAGGTAACCTATTGCTAATTTCAAAAACATGTTAATCGTGAGCTTGTAACACGGTCTGTAAACTAACGCATTACATGATTAAACGGCAGTGGTTGCCGCGGCCTGGCTTTGTTGTTCCCTCAGCTAGCCAAATTTAGCTTTTAGCGATAAGCCACTTGTTAGCTAGCTAGCTACACATCTCCCGTCCAACCCGTTTGTGTCGATAGCTAGCTAACAATCTAACATAATTTCGGGGTAACGGTTGAAGTGGCTTACTTAATAGTTAGCCATCTGTTGTCTCATTGTGAGTAAACTGACTGTGGCGAGGAATTAGCTATCTCGCTAACCAGCCAACCGCCAGCTCGTTGTTTAGCCACATATAGCTAAACAAAATGTCTTTAACCACAGCAACGTTAATCTGAACCACTGTAGGAAGCTAAATTGGCTGGGTTAACTGTTGCTAAACTCTTGCTATCTGTTATGAAAACAGCTAATCCCTGAACCGTTTTCCACAGCTTCTTAATTTGCATGATAACGTTATGTCGACATAACTTGTAGTAATTTTATTGTTTCTATCAAAAATAATGGCGCTGTGAAGAAGGCACACAAGCGTTTCGCAACACTAAAAATAACATCTGATAAATATGTGTATGTGACCAATACAATTTGATTTGAAGAATAACTAAATACTTCCGGGTCACGGCTTTTGTTTGGAATCGTTCAGAATGAGAGAGTCGTCATGTATACTTGTGCAATAAGGCCAGAGGAGGTGTGGTATATGGAAAATATACCACCGCTAAGGGCTGTTCTTATGCGCCACGTGGTGGGGAGTCGAATCTATTCCTTGTTAAGCTTCGATTCCACTAGGAATCAACTCCTTAAGGAAACTATTTGCTGTAGTCTACTTTGAAAACAAACTCACAGCAAAGAAAGAACGAGGGGGAGAGAAAGAGATGGGAGGGGCACAGCCAGAACCATGCATTGGTAATCAAAAGAAGTAGGCTATCGCAATACTGTATTTCCATAAGTTCACTAAAGTAGGGGCTATCGACACACTCTAAACACACTAGCGTTTTTCATAGTGAAGAGAAAGAAGAGCCCGCGAGTTAGACAGAGGATCATCGGGGCAGACACAACCGTGCCCATAGGCTATATCTTGGTTATCTGTCTCGTCTAGCAATGCATCATAAATTCACCCAAAGTATATATTAGGCTGTCAATGACTGGTGAAGGTATTCTTCATGGTGCCAGTGTATTGAAGTTGAACATTGCCAAATGCATCAGTTTAATTAGCCCTAAATATGCATTTAAAGAGGTCTTGATCCATGGACATCCTACCATGGATCAGCCACAATAATGAATAGCATCACATTTCATCAGTTTGAATATTACGGGGAGACCTATACATTTGGAAGCCAAGCGCGAGTTATCAGTGTAGCCTGTTATCGCCTACAATAAAAACCGCCTGGCTTCCGTCATAACGCCAGTGTTTTATGTATGTATGTATATGAATTACAAGGGTCTGTTTAATCCTGTGTGAATAGACCTCTGGAATAACGCACCTGCTGGGATACTAATTAGAGAACCCTCGTCTCTAGTACCTGTCAGAATAGGGTCAGTTTAATCCCATGTGAATAGTCCTCTGGGATCCTAATTAGAGAACCCTCGTCTCCAGTAATACCTGTCAGAATAGGGTCAGTTTAATCCCGTGTGAATAGTCCTCTGGGATCCTAATTAGAGAACCATCGTCTCTAGTACCTGTCAGAATAGGGTCAGTTTAATCCCGTGTGAATAGTCCTCTGGGATCCTAATTAGAGAACCCTCGTCTCTAGTACCTGTCAGAATAGGGTCAGTTTAATCCCGTGTGAATAGTCCTCTGGGATACTAATTAGAGAACCCTCGTCTCTAGTACCTGTCAGAATAGGGTCAGTTTAATCCCGTGTGAATAGTCCTCTGGGATCCTAATTAGAGAACCCTCGTCTCTAGTACCTGTCAGAATAGGGTCAGTTTAATCCCGTAATAGTCCTCTGTCCTAATTAGAATAGTACCTGTCAGAATAGGGTCAGTTTAATCCCGTGTGAATAGTCCTCTGGGATACTAATTAGAGAACCCTCGTCTCCAGTAATACCTGTCAGAATAGGGTCAGTTTAATCCCGTGTGAATAGTCCTCTGGGATACTAATTAGAGAACCCTCGTCTCTAGTACCTGTCAGAATAGGGTCAGTTTAATCCCGTGTGAATAGACCTCTGGAATAACGCACCTGAATCTAGTAATACCTGTCAGAATAGGGTCAGTTTAATCCCGTGTGAATGTCCTCTGGATCCTCTGGGATTCTAATTAGAGAACCATCGTCTCTAGTACCTGTCAGAATAGGGTCAGTTTAATCCCGTGTGAATAGTCCTCTGGGATCCTAATTAGAGAACCCTCGTCTCTAGTACCTGTCAGAATAGGGTCAGTTTAATCCCGTGTGAATAGTCCTCTGGGATACTAATTAGAGAACCCTCGTCTCTAGTAATACCTGTCAGAATAGGGTCAGTTTAATCCCGTGTGAATAGTCCTCTGGGATACTAATTAGAGAACCCTCGTCTCTAGTACCTGTCAGAATAGGGTCAGTTTAATCCCGTGTGAATAGGATAGGGTCTCTAGTACCTGTCAGGGCTGTGAACATAGAAAATAATCATCTTATCGGCGTAGAGTTTATTTAACTAAGCAAGTCAGCTCTACAGGATCGGTGGGTCCCCCGCAGGACGGTTGAGCTGATGTAGGCTAATGCAATCAGCATGAGGTTGGAAGAAACAAGACAATTCCCCAGGACATAGACACATCTGATATGGCAGAAAGCTTAAATTATTGTTAATCTAACTGCACTGTCCAATTTTCAGTAGCTATTACAGTGAAAGAATACCATGCACAGTTATGAGCTTAAGAACAAATTGTTATTTACAACGACGGCCTACCAAAAGGCCTCCTGCGGCGACGGGGGCTGGGATTAGATTCATCTCTTGGGATCCGTCGAGGCTGCGCACGGCAGATATATCAGTGAAATATTCCAGTTCTACACATCACCTAGGCCTTTTTTTATAGATGAGCAAATAGGCATGATCAAGCTCGTGTCAGTCCGCTCGAACGCACATTTTAGTTTTCCAAGTAGGACTGAAATAATGAGGTGGCGTGTGCATCCAATTCAGTGTGTTTTGGGAGTCGGCTCCAACCGCAGGGGGTCGGAGTTGGCTACCTGTGACTAGTTGTTTGTAAATACTGGAGATCAAGAAAAAGGTAAAGAGCTGCGTGTATTATGTCATGCCAGAAGGTGACGACAATTAAAATACAGTTTTTCTGACCGTTTGGAACGATGTTAACACAATACATTAAACGTACCATAGAGACCCGTAATGTTTGTTTGTTTTTGTTTGTCAAGCTTTTATTACAGCACAGAAAACTCATCCAATCACATTAACCATTACTCTCTAGCGGGAAACCTTCACTCTTGCGCAGACATTTAAAAATGAAACATGACAATTTGAAAAATAAGCCACAGGAGTTTTTTGAGCTAGAATTAAGACAGTTTTCGAGTAGTAAGACATGTATAAAAGCAACAGATACCATTTTAATAAGAAGGGGCTAGAAGCGTCTTTATATGGTGAGCTACTGAGTGGATAGGACAGACAAGCCCCATACTATTGTGAAGGACTTCATTCTTCCTGCTGCTGGGACAATGCTGGAGGAAAAGGCCTAAAAAACTATACAGACAATGCCTCCATCAAACACTGTTTCACGACCCATCAGTGACGCGGCAGGAGATGTTTTCAAGCAATTACTGCTTCGCATACAAGCCAGTGAATTCTATGCGTTACAGCTGGATGAGTCAACGGAGGTGGCGGGCCTGGCACAGCTCCTGGCACGTCTGTTAGGTTTATGGGGGCTCTTGGCAAATTGCACTGTTAAGACACTGATGCCCTTTGCAACCACGTACCTATGTGAGAGTGGATTCTCGGCCCTCACGAGCATGAAAAACTAAATACAGGCACAGACTGTGTGGAAAGTTATTTAAGACTGAGAACTCTCTCCAATACAACCCAACATTGCAGAGTTATGTGTATCATTTTAAGCACACCCTTGTCATTAACAAATAAGGTTTTATTTGTAAGATGGTTAAATAAAGAGCAAAATTATTTGATTATTATTATTATTTGTGCCCTGGTCCTATAAGAGCTCTTTGTCACTTCCCACGAGCAAGGTTGTGACAAAAACGCACTCATTCTTATGTTTAAAAAATGTGTGTGTGTGTGTGTGTGTGTGTGTGTGGCAGGCTTACAATGATGGCAAAAAGCATTTGAGAGTGCGCTGACCCTGGTGCTCGAGGGGGTACGCAGCTGGTACGCAGCTGGAGGTTGAATGTTTGAAGGTGTACGGGACTATAAAAAGTTTGGGAACCACTGTCTTCGACTGATGGGACTGTACCATCCACACCATTTGTCCACTCAGACAGGTGCGAATCAGTCTTGTACACCATGATACAGTGCATTCAGAAAGTATTCAGACCCCCTGACTTTTTCCATATTTTGTTATGTTACAGTCTCATTCTAAAATGGATTAAATACTCCCCCCCCCCCCCATTTATTAAAAATAAAGCATACCTTATTTACTTAAGTATTCAGACCCTTTGCTATGAGACTCGATATTGAGCCCAGGTGCATCCTGATTCCATTGATCGCGCTTGAGATGTTTCTACAACTTGATTGTTGTCCACCTGTGGTAAATTCAATTGATTGGACATGATTTGGAAAAGCACACACCTGTCTATATACGGTCCCACAGTGGACAGTGCATGTCAGAGCAAAAACCTAGCCATGAGGTTGAAGGAATTATCCGTAGAGCTCCTAGACAGGATTGTGTCGAGTCACAGATCTGAGGAAGGGTACCAAAACATTTCTGCAGCATTGAAGGTTCCCGAGAACACAGTGGCCTCCATCATCCTTAAATGGAAGAAGATTGGAACCACCAAGACTCTTCCAAGAGCTGGCCCCCCGTCCATGTGACCAAGAACCCGATGGGCACTCTGACAGTACTCCAGAGTTCCTCTGTGGAGATGGTTGTCCTTCTGGAAGGTTCTCCCGTCTCTGCAGCACTCCACCAATCAAGCCTTTCCGGTAGAGTGGCCAGATGAAAGCCACTCCTCGGTAAAAGGCACATGGAGTTTTCCAAAAGGCACCTGAAGGACTCTGACCAAACCAGATTGTCTGGTCTGATGAAATGAAACTATTTGGCCTGAATGCCAAGCGTCATGTCGGGAGGAAACCAGCCACCGCTCATCACCTGGCCAGTACCATCCCTACGGGGAAGTGTGGTGACAGCATCATGCTGTTGGGTATTTTTTTTTCAGTGGAATTATATCAAAATAGTGGTGGCAACTTCCTCTGGAGGGGTCCTTTTTTAAAAACTTAAAACCACCTCTTCCGAGCAAACATATCTATCTATTGTGATCTAGTGTGCCTGAAGCCGGATTAAATAATTTTCCATCATTTAACTCGCTTAGATACATGTTTGTCTTTTCCAGATCAAGGACTGAAAGTCTCACACTGAACTCTTTCGGTCTCCTCTTTTCTTTTTTCTTTTTTAGATCTACCCAACTTACCATGTCTGGTTCTGGATGGGGTGTTCCAGCCCAGAGAAGCTCACAGCGGGCTCCAGAGTTGCTATTAGTGAAGCTGGGGGACTGCAATCAAACAGTGGAATTCAATGTGATTGTCAAGGAGGAGGAGGAGGAGAGAGAAATCAATGAGGGGGAGGAGGAAGAGCGAGAGGAGGACAGGGCCTCTGTTGACTCGGGTAAATTCAGCCTAACATCCTCTTTGGTTCAAAGAGGTAAACTGCAAAGCAATGAGTTGGTTAGCTAACTTTGATAAACAACTCAAAATAGCTATTGGTTTTCTGGGTCATTAAGAAATGTAAACTTAAGGTTTTTGGTTGTTGAGTTAATTAGACCATGACAATGTCTTTAAAAAAAAAAAAGTTATTTATGAATATTTAGGCAACTTAGCTGGCTAACTCATTGATTCTGCTTTTTGTAGTATACCCCTCAGGCTTCTGTGTGTGTAAGAGGGAAGGCGAGTGTCAACAAGAATGTCTACAGACCAATGGGCAATGCATTGCAATTTATGTGTGATGCAACAAGCCCATTGCAAAGTATTTATTTCAATACTCTGTTAATTCTAATGACTGAATCCTGCATTATTAAACTTAAATACTTTGTTTCTCTCTGTCTGTTTCTTATCCTATATCTGTTCATATTCTTACAGGAGAGATCCCCAACCCAGACTCAGTCAACAAGCCCAGTTCCACAGCATCAATACTGCCTGGTTGTGGGAGTTACCCCTGTCCTCAATGTGGAAAGTGTTTCAGTTCCTCAACTCATCTAAAGAATCATCAAAGAGTACACACTGGAGAGAGACCTTTTGACTGCTCGGCATGTGGGAAGAGTTTCAGTGAGAAAGTAAACCTTAAGAGACATGAGAGAGTACATAGTGGAGAGAAGCCTTACCACGGCACCACGTGTCGGAAGAGCTTCAATCACTCAGGAAGCCTTAAGGAACACCAGCGACTACATACATGGGAGAAACCTTACCACTGCTCTCTTTGTGGGAAGTGTTTCAATCGAGTAGGAGACCTGAAAACTCATAAGAAATCACACAGTGGAAAGAAGCCTACCTGTACTTTCAATGTGATTGTCAAAGAGGAGGAGGAGGAGGATGAGGAGAAGGAAATCGATAAGGAAAAGAGGGAAGAGCAGGAACCTAGTGGTGTAGTTGACCCAGATACATCAAGATTATCTGGTTGTGGTCATTACCCCTGTCCTCAATGTGGGAAGAGTTTCAGTTCCTCAGGTAATCTAAAGAATCATCAGAGTGTACACACTCGAGAGAAACCATTCCACAGTGCCACATGTGGGAAGAGTTTCAGTGTAAAAGTCAACCTCACGAGGCATGAGATGGTACATAGTGGAGAGAAGCCGTACCACTGCACCAAATGTGGGAAGAGCTTCATCAATCATTCTGGAAGCCTTACACATAAAAGAGTACATACAGGGGAGAAGCCTTACCACTGCTCTCTGTGTGGGGAGGGATTCACTCAGCTAAGAAGTCTTAAAAGTCATGAGAGAATATCCATTGGAGGGAAGCCTGCCTGTGCTTTCAATGTGATTGTCCAAGAGGAGGAGGGAGAAAAGAAAGAAGTTGAGGATAAGGAGGACAATAGTGGTGTAGTAGACAGTGCATGTCGGAGCAAAAAACGAGGCACGAGGTCGAAGGAATTGTCCGTAGAGCTCCGAGACAGGATTGTGTCGAGGCACAAATCTGGGGAAGGGTACCAAAAGATTTCTGCAGCATTGAAGGTCCCCAAGAACACAGTGGCCTCCATCATTATTAAATGGAAGAAGTTTGGAACCACCAAGACTCTTCCTAGAGCTGGCCGCCCGACCAAACTGAGCAATTTGGGGAGAAGGGCCTTGGTCAGGGAGGTGACCAAGAACCCGATGGTCACTCTGACAAAGCTCCAGAGTTCCTCTGTGGAGATGGTTGTCCTTCTGGGAGGTTCTCCCATCTCTGCAGCACTCTACCAATCAGGCCTTTATGGGAGAGTGGCCAGACGGAAACCACTCCTCAGTAAAAGGAACATGACAGCCCGCTTGGAGTTTGCCAAAAGGCACCTAAAGGACTCTCAGACCATGAGAAACAAGATTCTCTGGTCTGGTGAAAACAAGATTGAACTCTTTGGCCTGAATGCCAAGCGTCACATCACCATCCCCATGGTGAAGCATGGTGGTGGCAGCATCATGCTGTGGGGATGTTTTTCAGCTGCCGGGACTGGGAGACTAGTCAGGATCGAGGGAGAGATGAACGGAGAAAAATACAGAGAGATCCTTGATGAAAACCTGCTCCAGAGTGCTCAGGACCTTAGACTGGGTCAAAGGTTCACCTTCCAACAGGACAACGACCCTAAGCACACAGCAAAGACAACCCAGGAGTGGCTTCGTGAAAAGTCTCTGAATGTCCTTGAGTGGCCCAGCCAGAGCCCGGACTTGAACCCGATCGAAAATCTTTGGAGAGACCTGAAAATAGCTGTGCAGCGACGCTACCCATCCAACCTGACGGAGCTTGAGAGGATCTGCAGAGAAGAATGGGAGAAATTCTCCAAATACAGGTGTGCCAAGCTTGTAGCGTCATACCCAAGAAGACTTGAGGCTGTAATCGCTGCCAAAGGTGCTTCAACAAAGTACTGAGTTAAGGGTCTGAATACTTATGTAAATGTGTTATTTTAAATAAATTTGCCAAAATTTCTAAAACCCTGTTTTTTGCTTTGTCATTATGGGATATAAAAGTGACGATAAACTATTTTATCCATTTTTAGAATAGGACTAATGTAACAAAATGTGTAGAAAGTGAAGGGGTCTGGATCCTCCGAATGGGCTGTATATGAACGCAGCTTCATTAAAGCAGTTAGATGCAGTTTATCATAGCGCAACGCTCTTTATTATGGGAGACAGTTTTAGAACTCACCACTGCATTCTCTACCAGAAAGTTGGTTGGTCCTCTGTGATGTCACCACTGCATTCTCTACCAGAAAGTTGGTTGGCCCTCTGTCACATAGGTAAATAAATTGCTATGTTTTAATTTATAAAGCCCTTTTACAAAAAGTCTCACCATACCTAACCTGTTTACCACACCCGGTCTCAGGGATGGTTAACTCTGGAAACTCCTTTAGTCCCTACTGAGTTCGGTACATCAGCTTTTAGTCTTCTTGCACCTTATTTGTGGAACAGTCTTCAAAATGTTAAATGTGATGTTTTGATGCTGCGAAGGGGTCATTCAGAAAGCTGATTGACGACCTTATAACTGATGAATGTTTATTTCTGCTTGCATTTTGTATTTATACTGGGGGGGGGGGGAATATTAACGCAACATGCAACTATTTCTAAGATTTTATTGAGTTACCGTTCATATAAGGAAATCGGTTAAAAAAAAATTGAAATAAATTCATTAGGCCAATTCTACCTGAACAATGTAATAGTCTGGTGGCCATTTGATGAGTGGTCTTATGGCTCGGGGTTAGAAGCTGTTCAGGAGCCTTTTTGTCCTGGACTTGGCGCTCCGGTACTGCTTGCCGTGCGGAAGCAGAGAAAACGGTTTATGACCTGGGTGACGAAGTCTCTGACAATTTTATGGGCTTTCCTCTGACACGCCTAATACATAGGTCCTGGATTGCAGGAAGCTTGGCCCCAGTGATGTACTGGGCCGTACACACTACCCTCTGTAGCGCCGAGCAGTTGCCGTACCAGGCGGCGATGCAGTCAGTCAGGATGCTCTCCATGGTACAGCTGTAGAACTTTTTGAGGATCAGGGCACCCATGCCAAATCTTTTCCAGTCTCCTGAGGGGGGAAACGATTTGGTTGTGCCCTTTTCACGACTGTCTTGGTGTGTTTGGACACTGATAGTTGGTTGGTCATGTTGACGCCAAGGAATTTGAAACTCTCGACCCGCTCCACTACAGCCCCATTGATGTTAATGGGGGCCTGTTGGGCCCGCTTTTCCTGTAGTCCACCATCAGCTCCTTTGTCTTGCTCACATCGAGGGAGAGGTTGTTTTCTTGGCACCACACTGACAGATCTCTGACCACCTCACTATAGGCTATCGTCGTGATCAGGCCTACCACTGTTGTGTCGTCAGCAAACTTAATGATGGTGTTGGAGTCGTGTTTGGCCACGCAGTCGCGGGTGAACAAGGGAGTACAGGAGGGAACTAATTACACACCCCATGAGGGTCCCCAGTGTTGAGGATCAGCATGGCAGACGTGTTGTTGCCTGCCCTTACCACCAGGGGTCGGCCCGTCCGGAAGTCCAGTTGCAGAGGGAGGTGTTTAGTCCCAGGGTCCTTAGCTTAGTGATGAGCTTCGTGGGCACTATGGTGTTGAACGCTGAGCTGAAGTCAATGAATAGCATTCTCACATAGGTGTTCCTTTTGTCCAGGTGGGAAGGGCAGTGTGGAGTGTGATTGGGATTGCGTAATCTGTGGATCTGTTGGGGCGGTATGCAAATTAGAATGGGTCAGTGGGCAGTGGTCCCCTTCAGACATTCAACCTCCAGCTGCGTGTACCCCCGCTAGCACCAGGGTCAGCCCAATCAAGTGTAGTTTTTTGCCATCATTGTATGCCTGCCACACACACTATACGACACATTTATTAAACATAATGAGTGTTTTTTTTTCACAACCCGGCTTGTGGGAAGTGACAAAGAGGTCTTATAGGACCAGGGTACCAATAATAATCAATCATTTGACTCTTTATTTAACTTTCTTACATATACCTATACGTTTACCTTATTTGTATAACTCACCTCTGAGAGAGTCTGGTCTTTCACCTGCTGAAGACAAATAGAATATTTGGTTAAACAGAGAGATTTGAAAGAAACCTCTACATCAGTGGTTCCTAAATGTTTTATAGTCTCGTACCCCTTTCAAAACATTTGACCTCTAGCTGCGAATCCTCCTCTTAGCACCAGGGTCAGCGCAGTCTCAAATGTTTTTTCAAACTCTCAAATCATTGTAAGCCTGCCACACACACACACTATACAATACATGTATTAAACATAAGAATGAGTTTGTCGCAACCCAGCTCGTGGGAAGTGACAAAGAGCTGTTATAGTGCCAGGGCACAAATAATAATAATCAATAATGTTGTACTTTATTTAGCCATCTCACATAGAAAACTTTATTTGTTCATCGAAAATTGCGAGTAACTCACCACAGATTAATGAGAAGGGTGTGCTTGAAAGGATGCACATAACTCTGCAATGTTGGGTTGTATTGGAGAGAGTCACAGTCTTAAAATAATTTCCCACACACAGTCTGTGCCTGTATTTAGTTATCATGCTCGTGAGGGCCGAGAATCCACTCTCACATTGGTACGTGGTTGCAAAGGGCATCAGTGTCTTAACAGTACGATTTGCCTAGGCAGGATACTCGGAGCGCAGGAAATCTGGCAGTGTCTTCTGATTTAAATTACATTTTCACAGAACCGCTTGTTGCAATTTCGATGAGGCTCTCTTGTTCAGATATCGGTAAGTAGACTGTAGGCAGGGCATGAAAGGGATAACGAATCCAGTTGTTTGCGTCATCCGTTTCGGGAAAGTACCTGCATAATTGTGCACCCAACTTAAATCAAATTTATTTATATAGCCCGTCGTACATCAGCTGATATCTCAAAGTGCTGTACAGAAACCCAGCCTAAAACCCCAAACAGCAAGCAATGCAGGTGTAGAAGCACGGTGGCTAGGAAAAACTCCATAGAAAGGCCAAAACCTAGGAAGAAACCTAGAGAGGAACCAGGCTATGTGGGGTGGCCAGTCCTCTTCTGGCTGTGCCGGGTGGAGATTATAACAGAACATGGCCAATTTACTCCGGTGCTTCCCTATATCACATTTGACATTGTCCGTAAGCTTGAGTTTGCACACAAAATCATACAATGATCGAAAGACCTGTGTTGTCCTTGTTAATGCAGACAGAGAAGAGCTCCAACTTCTTAATCATAGCCTTGATTTTGTCCCGCACGTTGAATATAGTTGCGGAGAGTCCGTCTAATCCTAGATTCAGATCATTAAGGTGAGAAAAACCATCTCCCAGACAGGCCAGTCATGTGAGAAACTCATCATGCAAAAGGTCAGACAAGTGATTATGGTCAGTAAAAACTTTAAGCAATCAATTAATTAATAAACGTGTCAACACTTTGCCCGTTGATAACCAGCGCACTTCTGTATGTTGTAAAAGCGTTACATGGTCGCTGCTCATATCATTAACGTAGTGTAGAAAATACGAGTTCAGGGGCCTTGCTTTAAGTTAACCATTTTCACTGTAGTGTCAAACGTCTTTCAAGCTGCGGTGGATGCTGCAGTAAACCCAAGTGGGGTCGGGAGCAACTGCTTGCACGTGCGTTACCACTCCACTATGTCTCCCTGTCATGGCTGTTGTGTGCCATCAGTACGGATACCAACATGAGCAGCAGCTACGTTTGGCTACATACGGACCGCTAGGGGAATTCCCACGAGAGAGCAGCGGTTAATGTGATTGGATGTTAATTATTTAACATTTTATATTTGACAATTTTGTTATTTCACTGAACACTAGATGGTTTAATTTTATTTTTGGCAGTGAAACGAGGCTATTCAGGCTAGAAAAAACCCTCACCCAAAATGTATAGCCCCGTTGGAAAATATAAATGGACTGTTTATTAATGTGAATCACATTTTTAATACCTGGTCTACGGTATCCAGCCTTTCAAAGCACTAAATGGCACTTCATGGCTACTGTCTGTAATGCCTCTTCTTCGTTGGTAGATTGTATTTATCGATGACATGTCAGTATAGTAACATGATGATAATAAAGGATAACATATGCTGTACACTATTGGAATAATATAGCATCACACTGCAGATAGAAGGTAATGACAGCTGTCTTGTTTTGGTTGAGATATATATTTTCGTTTGTTTTGCCTGACTTCTTTCCGTCGGAGGCCGGTAAAACATGCACAATGACTACGCTGATACGACGCTCACGAACATTTCCTGCAGCGTCTCATAATCCAGACCAAACTCACTCGGAAAGTGGATACATTTTTCCCGCTTGCTCAACGAGACCTCACCATTTCCAATTATTTTCAGCTAAACAGGAAATAAGTTCCAGGTAACCTATTGCTAATGATTATTATTTGTTTTAATGGTGCTTGTAACACGGTCTGTAAACCAACGCATTCCAGGATGAAACCGCACTGGTTTCTGCGGCCTGGTTTTGTTGTTCCCCCAGCTAGTTAGCTGTTAGCCAGTTAGCAACACATCTCCCGTCCGACCCGTTTGTGTAGCTAGCTAGCTAACATGCTAACTTCATTTCAGGGTCACGGTTGAAGTGTGACTTTTATTTAATAGTTAGCCAGCTGTCTACTCATCGTGAGTAAAATGGCTGTAGCGAGGAATTAGCTAACCGTCTGCTCATTTGTTTAGCCAAACCAAATATTTGTATAACTAACCTATCTAGGTAGATAACTCGCAATATTATGACTAACCGTTGCTAAACTTCCCGGCTTCCCGATTATGCAAACAGTTCCCAATCCCTTGAACAAACCTACATTGTCGTTGCGCAAAATGGTACGCAGCATCATCTGGATATTTGTGGAACAAAAGTTCAACCTTCAGCTACAATTTCTGCCAAGCCGTCCACTCATGCATTTACGCATGCACGTTCGATAAATTCAACTTATGCACCACACAGAACGCACTGCGACGCAAGGCAAGCGCATTGTTCCACTGCCTGTTCATCCCGCTATCATCAAGAAGGCGAGGTCAGTAACGTAAACTCCTACATCGCCTTGGTCTGTACAATTGCCCTTTATTTTAGCTTCCCAAAACCTTAATACTTCCAGATCAAATGTGCTTTACAATGAAATTACAATTCCTCCCCTTTCCAACAACATCAATTACATGACCTAAACGCTGCCCGTTTCTGCATAATTCAAGCAGGCAATGAGCCCCGTCTGGTCTTTTTTTAAAAGGCGGGTGGGGAAGCTAAACTAATGCGTGATGGTGTCTTGTGGGAAAATAGATTTTTTTTCACTCGATCTGTCCAACTTATCGCCTCTAAAATGTAAATGAAACACTATAAAGAGTTTATATAATGTGTCGTTACCTATTTGAAGGTTTGTGTCGAATTTGAATTGGGTTTTTAGGGCGGTGCTAAAGTGATCTTAGAAGTAAACAGCGGCTTTGAGAATGATGATCGCATGCAATGGTGATGAAAAAAATGACTAGGTACCCCCCCCCCCCACTGTCAATTTCTTGTTTCTAAACAATGAGAGAAGTGCTACACCTGGTGGAGAGATTGTAAGACAGAAAAAGTTGCTTTATGCGTTTTTCAATTTTAAGGCCATCCATCACTGAGTGGCTGCTGCCAACATACTGACTCGCATCTTTAGCCACTTTAATAAATGATTGGATGAAATAAATGTATCACTAGTCACTTTATATAATGTTTACATACCCTACATTACTCATCTCATATGTATATACTGTACTCTGTACCATCTACTGCATCTTGCCTGTGTCTATCTGTATATGTACATATTCGTATTCATTCCTTTACACTTGTGTGGAAAAGGTAGTTGTGAAATTTGTTAGGTTAGATTAATCGTTGGATATTACTGCATGGTCGGAACTAGAAGCACAAGCATTTCGCTACACTCACATTAACATCTGCTAACCATGTGACCATTAACATCTGCCAACCATGTGTATGTGACTAATAACATCTGCTAACCGTGTGTATGTGACCAATAACATCTGCTAACCGTGTGTATGTGACCAATAACATCTGCTAACCGTGTGTATGTGACCAATAACATCTGCTAACCGTGTGTATGTGACCAATAACATCTGCTAACCGTGTGTATGTGACCAATAACATCTGCTAACCGTGTGTATGTGACCAATAACATCTGCTAACCGTGTGTATGTGACCAATAACATCTGCTAACCGTGTGTATGTGACCAATAACATCTGCTAACCGTGTGTATGTGACCAATAAGATTTGATTTGAATTAATGAATGTACTTCTGGTGCACCAAAATGCAATGATCGTGGTGGTGTGATCAAGGCCTAACCATTTTTCCATAATGTTTTCAAGCAAATTAAGAAGGAATGTCAATCAAAATAATAAGGCCAAAGATTTTTATAACTAAACTAAGAAACCACAGCCTGTCGTTTCCAATGGGAATTGACTATAGTGGGCAGAATGAGCGTGAGCTAGCGAGATCCTATTGGCCCGTTCATACATCTGCATATTTCCGTTAGGGAATGCCTACTCTGTGAAATAAATGAGCCGTGTGCAATAACTCAATTCAACTTTGCACTCCTACATTTAAAAAAAATACTTTGGCAAAGGCTAAAGTCAACTAAACTTAATCCACTGTTGAACCCACCAAGCAGATGCTTCATATTTATACATCCAGTGAAATATCTGTCTCATTGTTCTTTCTGTGATTACAGCTGTGAAGCAGGCAAGAGTAACTAAGTATTTCCAGGTCACGGATCTTCTTCTTCTATGGTATAATGGCGTTCGCAACAATTGGATGTGCATTCCGCCACATACTGTGGGGTGGATAATCAGGATCTGGGTATTATTATAATATTGTTTGTATTTTTTTACAAACTATCAAAAAAAGAAATTTGCTAAACAAAATCAACCTACTTTCCTGTAAATAAAAATAGAAATAAATCAAAATAAAGTGATAATAAAGAAGAAGAAAAAAGGTCCCTAAACTTCTGAACAGGTTCATTGACTTGAAGACCGATGTTCCTGTGAGGACGGGACATTTCCTAGCAACAATAGTCATTGCAGTGCTTCTGCCGTGAAGTCTTAGAGACCCCAAAACACATCTGCTGCAGATATAATGATATCCAGCTTCTTGGGCTTGTAAGACACTTGTGCTGTACAATTAATCACTGTGGCTATAAATGCCACACAATCCACCTTCACCTTCTTTACTATGAGTGTATCCAGATAAATCAACTTAAAACACTAGCAACTGGTCGCAATGCCTCCCCCTGCCATATCTTCAACACTGTTGCCTCTTCCCCCTTCGACTCTCTTCACTGCCTCCACATAGGAGATCTGCTGCACAGCCATGATTTCTTGACACCTCGACCTCGCTAACAGGGCACTCAAGGAAGTATGAACCCCACCACAGTTGCAACATTTTCCATTCACAGATTCTTCAATATCATACTTCTCCCATCTGCAAACATTTGATCAAATCCTTTACAATTCCCCCCGACTGTAATGGTTTGGACATAAATGCTCTCACTGCATATCTCAGCTTCACTTGTTCAGGTAGAGTCTCCTCAAACAACAATAATATCGACAGGCTTTTCTCCTTCCTTCCATTCACCATACAGGTCAGGTGACGTGCACTGACCAATCCTTGGACTCGTCAGCTATATCCTCCTTTGGCAGGCTCCGACGATCAATACGGGTTACTTCTGACGTAGGTTCACCTTTCCCACTGCGTTCTTCACAGTCCTCAGTATTACAAATGGATCTCCCAAATGAACCTCCTTGTCCAAAACAATGCCGTCCATTAAGAAATGCGTTATTGGACCGGTCCTTGTCTTCTACTACAACTTTGGCCAGTTTTGGTTTCCATTCTTTGATTTCACTAGTTTCCATTCTTTGATTTCACTAGTTTCCATTCGTTATCACACACTTCACTCGCCCCACTTTCAGATTCAAGCACAGTCGCCTTTTCCGTCTTACTCGCTTCTTGGAACCGGTTGTTGTCATTGGATCTTTTGGAATCCTTCAGAATAAGAGTCCCGTCATGTTTACCAAACATTATGGAATCCTTCAGAATAAGAGTCCCGTCATGTTTACCAAACATTATGGAATCCTCCAGAATAAGAGTCCCGTCATGTTTACCAAACATTATGGAATCCTCCAGAATAAGAGTCCCGTCATGTTTACCAAACATTATGGAATCCTCCAGAATAAGAGTCCCGTCAAGTTTACCAAACATTATGGATAAACTGAAGAGGATGCATGTCTCTCCACCTTAATAATGGGAGCGGTTGTCCACAAAGCGTCTGTCTTGCTCTCTGAACTGGTGGCCTCATCTCATTATTGTAATCCGTTTTTGAATATTTGATGAGGGTTGTTGACATCAACTGCCTGTATTCAATGGAGAGATATGCTATGCTACTACCATTTACTACTTGTTTACTATTTGATATACGCTACGAGCCTCATGCCATGAATATGCAAAGCCATCTCGAGCGTTTTTTTTCTCCTAAAAGTAGCGTGTCCCGAATGTCACGTGTCCTAGTTTTATATCAGTACAGTCGTAACGACTTAAGCATTACGAAACTTTTATTTGATCAAATTCATCTAGAGTAGCAATTAAGTCATTGCTTTTGTTGTTGACCAAATTCGACTCCCTCTCATTGACCTCCATACAAAACTGCCTGCTTGGTGGGTGAAACAAGAAAACGCCCCCTGCTGGAGGGAGACAGATTTGCAGCCGAGTTGGGCCTCTCTTCCTCTCTGGGTATACTTTATAAATTAATAATTAGTGCTGAATTATCAATACATTTTATACTTGTTATCATACAAAGAATAATTACATATTTTATATAAGATATGTGATTTATTTGTTTATTTGAATCCTAAATGGTCAACAATGTTGTTTGTGTGTGTACTCTTGTGTACGTTGTGCTGCAGTAAAAGGTCCATTCTACTCAGGAACACTTCTAGTCTCCAAGTCCACTGAGTTTACACCCCCAGGAACACTTCTAGTCTCCAAGTCCACTGAGTTCAAAGACTCCAGCCACCCAAGACTCCAGCCACCCATGACTTGGTTGGCTGGAGTCTTCGACAATTTTTAGGGCCTTCCTCTGACACCGCCTGGTATAGAGGTCCTGGATGGCCGGGAGCTCGGCCCCAGTGATATACTGGGCCGTACGCACTACCCTTTGTAGTGCCTTGCGGTCGGATGCCAAGCAGTTGCCATACCAAGCAGTTGCCATACCAAGCGGTGATGCAGCCAGTCAAGATGCCCTCTGGTGCAGCTGTATAACTTTTTGAGGATCTGAGGGCCCCATGCCAAATCTTTTCAGCCTCCTGAGGGGGGAGAGGCAATGGTCGTGAACTCGTCACGACTTTGTTGGTGTGTTTGGACTAGTGGTCGACCGATTATGATTTTTCAACGCCGATACCGATTATTGGAGGACCAAAAAAAGCCAATGCCGATTATCAATGAAATCAATTTGGCCTCAAGTAAATAATGAAACATGTTCAATTTGGTTTAAATAATGCAAAATGTTGGAGAAGAAAGTAAAAGTGCAATATGTGCTATGTAAGAAAGCTAACGTTTCAGTTCCTTGCTCAGAACATGAGAACATATGAAACCTGGTGGTTCATTTTAACATGAGTCTTCAATATTCCCAGGTAAGAAGTTTTAGGTTGTAGTTATTACTAGCTAGCCATTTCACTTCGGTTACACCAGCCTCATTTCGGGAGTTGATAGGCTTGAAGTCATAAACAGCGCAATGCTTGACGCACAACGAAGCGCTGCTGGCAAAACGCACAAAAGTGCTGTTTGAATTAATGTTTACGCGCTGCGCCTGCTTCTGCCTACCACCGCTCAGTCAGATACTTGTATGCTTGTATGCTCAGTCAGATTATATGCAACGCAGGACACGCTAGATAATATCATCAACCATGTGTAGTTAACTAGTGATTAGGATTGATTGTTTTTTATAAGTTTAATGCTAGCTAGCAACTTACCTTGGCTTACTGCATTCGCATAACAGGCAGTCTCCTTGTGGAGTGCAACGAGAGAGAGGCAGGTCGTTATTGCTTTGGACTAGTTAACTGTAAGATTGCAAGATTGGATCCCCGAGCCGACAAGTTGAAAATCTGTCGTTCTGCCCCTGAACGAGAAAGCTAGCCCACCGTTCCTAGGCCGTTATTGAAAATAAGAATGTGTTCTTAACTGACTTGCCGAGTTAAATAAAGGTATAAAAACAAAATGTAAAAACAAAAAATTGGCAAATCGGCGCCCAAAAATACCGATTTCCGATTGTTATGAAAACTTGAAATCGGCCCTAATTAATCGGCCATTCCAATTTAATCGGTCGACCTCTAGTTTGGACCATGATAGTTCTTTAGTGATGTGAACATAAAGGAACTTGAAGCTCTCGACCCCTCCCTACAGACCCGTCAATGTGAATGGTGGCGTGCTCGGCCCTTCGTTTCCTGTAGTTCGTTTCCTGTGCCTTTGTCTTGTTGAGGGAGAGGTTGTTGTCCTGGCACCACGCTGTGTGTTGTCGGCAACACTTAATGGTGACTCACCTAGCTGTATAGGGCCATAAGCAAACAAGAAAATGCTCATCCAGAGACCGCACACCTAGTGGCCAGTTTTACCTCATTTCTACCAGCATGCACCTGTGCAAAACTCTAAATCACCTTTTACTACACACACAGAGACAGATACGAAGCTCTGCCTCGCTCGCTGTTTGGCAAATCATCCTCCCGATTCCTGCTTACAAGCAAAAACTCAAACAGGAAGTACCAGTGACTCGCTCAATACAGAAGTGGTCCGACGAAGTGGTCCACATCAGTCACCGGCTTCATTAATAAGTGCATCAACGATTTTGTCACCACAGTGACTGTACATACATATCCAAACCAGAAGCCATGGATCACAGGCAACATCTGCACTGAGCTAAAGGCTAGAGCTTCCGCTTTCAAGGAGCGGGACACTAATCTGTACACTTATAAGAAACCCCGCTATGCCCTCTGACAAACCATAAAACAGGCAAAGCGTTTAATACAGGATCAAGTTTGAATCCTACTACACCGGGTCTGTCGCTCGTTGGATGTGGCAGCGCTTGCAAACTATCACAGATTACAAAGCGAAACCCAGCCACGAGCTGCCCAGTGACACAGACGTACCAGAAGAGCTAAATGCCTTCTATGCTCACTTCGAGGCAAGCAACACTGAACCATGCATGAAAGCATCAGCCTTTCCGGACAACTATGTGATCACGCTCTCCATAGCGGATGTGAGTAAGACCTTTTAAATAAGTTAACATTCACAAGGCCGCAGGGCCAGCCAGATTACTAGGACGCATACGCAGAGCTGACCAGCTGGCAAGACATTTTCTCCCAGACCCAGTCTGTAATACCTACATGTTTCAAGCAGACTACCATAGTCCTTGTGCCCAAGAACGCCATGGTAACCTGTCTAAATGACTGCCACCACGTAGGACTCACATCTCTAGGCTGGTCATGGCTCACATCAACACCATCACCCCCAGACACCCAGGTCTCACTGCTGCTCATGGCTCACATCAACACCATCACCCTCAGACTCCCAGGTCTCACTGCTGCTCATGGCTCACATCAACACCATCACCCTAGACTCCCAGGTCTCACTGCTGCTCATGGCTCACATCAACACCATCACCCTCAGACTCCCAGGTCTCACTGCTGCTCATGGCTCACATCAACACCATCATGGCCCTAGACTCCCAGGTCTCACTGCTGCTCATGGCTCACATCAACACCATCACCCCCAGACTCCCAGGTCTCACTGCTGCTCATGGCTCACATCAACACCATCACCCCCAGACTCCCAGGTCTCACTGCTGGTCATGGCTCACATCAACACCATCACCCCCAGACTCCCAGGTCTCACTGCTGGTCATGGCTCACATCAACACCATCACCTCAGACTCCCAGGTCTCACTGCTGGTCATGGCTC
>NW_027015869.1:40000-106338 GCF_036934945.1 Oncorhynchus masou masou | reverse complement strand
CCAGAACAGAGGGATAGGCCGAGGAGTGTTATGCTTCAGTAAGATTGGATTTTTAGCATTTATAGCAATGGTTATTAACTGTAGTGCAGGGATGGAACGAAAACCGTAGAAAATGTAAGTTGTGGTGGCAGCTGCAGAGAGGTATGTGGGTGTGTGAGACTTGACATCAGAAGAGCTATAGGGTGTGTTAAGTGGTGGTGTCCCATCAGATATAAATAGTGGAGTAGGGTGGTGTTATTAATATATATATATATTATAATATATATATATATATATATATAAAAAATAAAATTGTGAGTGTCATATGGTAGGGTATTTGTTCATGTATTTTTTTTCAAACAAACTATAAGGGAGTTAGTACTCCAGTCTAGATGGTGGCGGTAATGCAACATGTATTGGATGCTAAACGCCGTTAAACAACACCGAAGAAGAAGACGCATTTCCGCCAGAAGCACGACTCTACGCTGATACGACGCTCACGAACATTTTCTGCCGCATCTCATCACCAGACCAAACGCACTCGGGAAGTGGATGAATGTTTTCGCTTGCTCTACGAGACCTCGCCATTTCATTAAGTTCTTCTCGGCTAAATAATTCGCTACAGGAAATCAGTTCAAGGTAACCTATTGCTAATTTCAAAAACATGTTAAACGTGAGCTTGTAGCACGGTCTGTAAACTAACGCATTACATGATTAAACGGCAGTGGTTGCCGCGGCCTGGCTTTGTTGTTCCCTCAGCTAGCCAAATTTAGCTTTTAGCGATAAGCCACTTGTTAGCTAGCTAGCTACACATCTCCCGTCCAACCCGTTTGTGTCGATAGCTAGCTAACAAACTAACATAATTTCGGGGTAACGGTTGAAGTGACTTACTTAATAGTTAATCTGTTGTAGGAATAGGAATTAGCTATCTAGCTAACCAGCCAACCGCCAGCTCGTTGTTTAGCCACATATAGCTAAACAAAATGTCTTTATAACCACAGCAACGTTCATCTGAACCACTGTAGGAAGCTAAATTGGCTGGGTTAACTGTTGCTAAACTCTTGCTATCTGTTATGAAAACAGCTAATCCCTGAACCGTTTTCCACAGCTTCTTAATTTGCATGATAACGTTATGTCGACATAACTTGTAGTAATTTTATTGTTTCTATCAAAAATAATGGCGCTGTGAAGAAGGCACACAAGCGTTTCGCAACACTAAAAATAACATCTGATAAATATGTGTATGTGACCGATACAATTTGATTTGATGAATAACTAAATACTTCCGGGTCACGGCTTTTGTTTGGAATCGTTCAGAATGAGAGTCGTCATGTATACTTGTGCAATAAGGCCAGAGGAGGTGTGGTATATGGAAAATATACCACAGCTAAGGGCTGTTCTTATGCGCCACGTGGTGGGGAGTCGAATCTATTCCTTGTTAAGCTTCGATTCCACTAGGAATCAACTCCTTAAGGAAACTATTTGCTGTAGTCTACTTTGAAAACAAACTCACAGCAAAGAAAGAACGAAAGAGAAAGAGATGGGAGGGCACAGCCAGAACCATGCATTGGTAATCAAAAGAAGTAGGCTATCGCAATACTGTATTTCCATAAGTTCACTAAAGTAGGGCTATCGACACACTCTAAACACACTAGCGTTTTTCATAGTGAAGAGAAAGAGCCCGCGAGTTAGACAGAGGATCATCGGGGCAGACACAACCGTGCCCATAGGCTATATCTTGGTTATCTGTCTCGTCTAGCAATGCATCATAAATTCACCCAAAGTATATATTAGGCTGTCAATGACTGGTGAAGCTATTCTTCATGGTGCCAGTGTATTGAAGTTGAACATTGCCAAATGCATCAGTTTAATTAGTCCTAAATATGCATTTAAAGAGGTCTTGATCCATGGACATCCTACCATGGATCAGCCACAATAATGAATAGGATCACATTTCATCAGTTTGAATATTACGGGAGACCTATACATTTGGAAGCCAAGCGCGAGTTATCAGTGTAGCCTGTTATCGTCTAGACGTGACGTTGAAATATCTTCACGCCTACAATAAAACCGCCTGGCTTCCGTCATAACGCCAGTGTTTTATGTATGTATGTATGTATATGAATTACAAGGGTCAGTTTAATCCCGTTGAATAGTCCTCTGGAATCCTAATTAGAGAACCCTCGTCTCTAGTACCTGAAATAGGGTCAGTTTAATCCCGTCCTCTGGGATACTAATTAGAGAACCCTCGTCTCTAGTAATAATCCTGTCAGAATAGGGTCAGTTTAATCCCGTGTGAATAGTCCTCTGGGATACTAATTAGAGAACCCCTCGGGTCAGTTCTAGTAATACCTGTCAGAATAGGGTCAGTTTAATCCCGGTGAATAGTTCTATTCTATCCTAGTACCTGTCAGAATAGTCCAGTTTAATCCCGTGTGAATCTGGGATACTAATTAGAGAACCCTAATTAGAGAACCCTCTCTAGTACCTGTCAGAATAGGGTCAGTTTAATCCCGTGTGAATAGACCTCTGGGATCCACCTGCTGGGATACTAATTAGAGAACCCTCGTCTCTAGTACCTGTCAGAATAGGGTCAGTTTAATCCCGTGTGAATAGTCCTCTGGGATACTAATTAGAGAACCCTAGTACCTGTCAGAATAGGGTCAGTTTAATCCCGAATAGTCCTCTGGGATACTAATTAGAGAACCCTCGTCTCTAGTACCTGTCAGAATAGGGTCAGTTTAATCCCGTGTGAATAGTCCTCTGGATACTAATTAGAGAACCCTCGTCTCTAGTACCTGTCAGAATAGGGTCAGTTTAATCCCGTGTGAATAGGATAGGGTCTCTAGTACCTGTCAGGGCAACATAGAAAATAATCATCTTATCGGCGTAGAGTTTATTTAACTAAGCAAGTCAGCTCTACAGGATCGGTGGGTCCCCCGCAGGACGGTTGAGCTGATGTAGGCTAATGCAATCAGCATGAGGTTGGAAGTAACAAGACAATTCCCCAGGACATAGACACATCTGATATGGCAGAAAGCTTAAATTATTGTTAATCTAACCGCACTGTCCAATTTTCAGTAGCTATTACAGTGAAAGAATACCATGCACAGTTATGAGCTTAAGAACAAATTGTTATTTACGACGACGGCCTACCAAAAGGCTTCCTGCGGCGACGGGGGCTGGGATTAGATTCATCCCTTGGGATCCGTCGAGGCTGCGCACGGCAGATATATCAGTGAAATATTCCAGTTCTACACATCACCTAGGCCTTTTTTTATGGGATACGTTGATGAGCAAATGGCCATTATCAAGCTCGTGTCAGTCCGCTCGGACGCACATTTTAGTTTTCCGAGTGGGACTGAAATAATGAGGTGGCGTGCGCATCCAATTCAGTGTGTTTTGGGAGTCGGCTCCAACCGCAGGGGGTCGGAGTCGGCTACCTGGACACAGCCCTTGGCCATGGGCTCCGGAGTGGCGCAGTGATCCAAGGCACTGCATCTCAGTGCTAGACGCGCAACTACAGACACCCTGGTTCGAATCCAGCTGTATCACAATCGACCGTGATTGGGCGTCGCACAATTGGCCCAGCGTCATCTGGGTTTGGCCGGTGTTGGCCGTCATTGTAAATAAGAACTGACTTGCCTAGTTAAATAAAGGTATAAAAAACACCTTATGCTATTATAAACTGGTTGCCAAAGTAATTAGACCAGTAAAACTATCGGTCTTATCATACCCGCGGTGTACTTAAGGGATAATCAACAAGGGTTATGTCTATGGAAAATAATGAGTGACGTGGAAGGTGTTTTCGGGAACTGATAAAATTGACTTATTTTCCAGAGAACCCATAGAGAACCCATAGAGAGCCCTGAGCGTTGATTATCCCTTTCATACCACGGCTAGAATTTAACACCATTTGCCGGTAGAACTGTGTTCAACATCCCACTGAAGTAGCTAGCAAGTTTTTCGAGATAGCTACAGTAGTTGCTGTGGTAACCAAACAGACTTGCTTGTTTAGCTAACCAAACCACCAGTCCTAGCTTGCTATTATGAAAATCAAATTCAACAATACATTTAAAAAATGTAGTGTGTGTGTGTGTGTGTGTGTGGCAGGCTTACAATGATGGCAAAAAGCATTTGAGAGTGCGCTGACCCTGGTGCTAGAGGGGGTACGCAGCTGGAGTTTGAATGTTTGAAGGTGTACGGAAACATTTTGGGAACCACTGTCTTCGACTGATAGGACTGTACCATCCACACCATTTGTCCACTCAGACAGGTGCGAATCAGTCTTGTACACCATGATACAGTGCATTCAGAAAGTATTCAGACCCCCCTGACTTTTTCCATATTTTGTTATGTCACTGTCTCATTCTAAAATGGATTAAATACTCCCCCCCCCCATTTATTAAAATAAAGCATACCTTATTTACTTAAGTATTCAGACCCTTTGCTATGAGACTCGATATTGAGCCCAGGTGCATCCTGATTCCATTGATCGCGCTTGAGATGTTTCTACAACTTAATTGGAGTCCACCTGTGGTAAATTCAATTGATTGGACATGGTTTGGAAAGCACACACCTGTCTATATACGGTCCCACAGTGGACAGTGCATGTCAGAGCAAAAACCTAGCCATGAGGTTGAAGGAATTATCCGTAGAGCTCCTAGACAGGATTGTGTCGAGTCACAGATCTGAGGAAGGGTACCAAAACATTTCTGCAGCATTGAAGGTTCCCGAGAACACAGTGGCCTCCATCATCCTTAAATGGAAGAAGATTGGAACCACCAAGACTCTTCCTAGAGCTGGCCCCCCGGCCATGTGACCAAGAACCCGATGGGCATTCTGACAGACCTCCAGAGTTCCTCTGTGGAGATGGTTGTCCTTCTGGAAGGTTCTCCCGTCTCTGCAGCACTCCACCAATCAAGCCTTTCCGGTAGAGTGGCCAGATGAAAGCCACTCCTCGGTAAAAAGGCACATGACATCCCGCTTGGAGTTTGCCAAAAGGCACCTGAAGGACTCTGACCAAACCAGATTGTCTGGTCTGATGAAATGAAACTATTTGGCCTGAATGCCAAGCGTCATGTCGGGAGGAAACCAGCCACCGCTCATCACCTGGCCCGTACCATCCCTACGGGGAAGTGTGGTGACAGCATCATGCTGTTGGGTATTTTTTTTCACTGGAATTATATCAAAATAGTGGTGGCAACTTCCTCTGGAGGGGTCCTTTTTAAAAACTTAAAACCACCTCTTCCGAGCAAACATATCTATCTATTGTGATCTAGTGTGCCTGAAGCTGGATTAAATAATTTTCCATCATTTAACTCGCTTAGATACATGTTTGTCTTTTCCAGATCAAGGACTGAAAGTCTCACACTGAACTCTTTCGGTCTCCTCTTTTCTTTTTCTTTTTTTTAGATCTACCCAACTTACCATGTCTGGTTCTGGATGGGGTGTTCCAGCCCAGAGAAGCTCACAGCGGGCTCCAGAGTTGCTATTAGTGAAGCTGGGGGACTGCAATCAAACAGTGGAATTCAATGTGATTGTCAAGGAGGAGGAGGAGGAGAGAGAAATCAATGAGGGGGAGGAGGAAGAGCGAGAGGAGGACAGGGACTCTGTTGACTCGGGTAAATTCAGGCTAACATCCTCTTTGGTTCAGAGAGGTAAACTACAAAGCAATGAGTTGGTTAGCTAACTTTTGATAAACAACTCAAAATAGCTATTGGTTTTCTGGGTCATTAAAAAATGTAAACTTAGGTTTTTGGTTGTTGAGTTAATTAGACCATGACAATGTCTTTAAAAAAAAAAAGTTATTTATGAATATTTAGGCAACTTAGCTGGCTAACTCATTGATTCTGCTTTTTGTAGTATACCCCTCAGGCTTCTGTGTGTGTAAGAGGGAAGGCGAGTGTCAACAAGAATGTCTACAGACCAATGGGCAATGCATTGCAATTTATGTGTGATGCAACAAGCCCATTGCAAAGTATTTATTTCAATACTCTGTTAATTCTAATGACTGAATCCTGCATTATTAAACTTAAATACTTTGTTTCTCTCTGTCTGTTTCTTATCCTATATCTGTTCATATTCTTACAGGAGAGATCCCCAACCCAGACTCAGTCAACAAGCCCAGTTCCACAGCATCAATACTGCCTGGTTGTGGGAGTTACCCATGTCCTCAATGTGGAAAGTGTTTCAGTTCCTCAACTCATCTAAAGAATCATCAAAGAGTACACACTGGAGAGAGACCTTTTGACTGCTCGGCATGTGGAAGAGTTTCAGTGAGAAAGTAAACCTTAAGAGACATGAGAGAGTACATAGTGGAGAGAAGCCTTACCACGGCACCACGTGTCGGAAGAGCTTCAATCACTCAGGAAGCCTTAAGGAACACCAGCGACTACATACATGGGAGAAACCTTACCACTGCTCTCTTTGTGGGAAGTGTTTCAATCGAGTAGGAGACCTGAAAACTCATAAGAAATCACACAGTGGAAAGAAGCCTACCTGTACTTTCAATGTGATTGTCAAAGAGGAGGAGGAGGAGGATGAGGAGAAGGAAATCGATAAGGAAAAGAGGGAAGAGCAGGAACCTAGTGGTGTAGTTGACCCAGATACATCAAGATTATCTGGTTGTGGTCATTACCCCTGTCCTCAATGTGGGAAGAGTTTCAGTTCCTCAGGTAATCTAAAGAATCATCAGAGTGTACACACTCGAGAGAAACCATTCCACAGTGCCACATGTGGGAAGAGTTTCAGTGTAAAAGTCAACCTCACGAGGCATGAGATGGTACATAGTGGAGAGAAGCCGTACCACTGCACCAAATGTGGGAAGAGCTTCATCAATCATTCTGGAAGCCTTACACATAAAAGAGTACATACAGGGGAGAAGCCTTACCACTGCTCTCTGTGTGGGGAGGGATTCACTCAGCTAAGAAGTCTTAAAAGTCATGAGAGAATATCCATTGGAGGGAAGCCTGCCTGTGCTTTCAATGTGATTGTCCAAGAGGAGGAGGGAGAAAAGAAAGAAGTTGAGGATAAGGAGGACAATAGTGGTGTAGTAGACAGTGCATGTCGGAGCAAAAACGAGGCACGAGGTCGAAGGAATTGTCCGTAGAGCTCCGAGACAGGATTGTGTCGAGGCACAAATCTGGGGAAGGGTACCAAAAGATTTCTGCAGCATTGAAGGTCCCCAAGAACACAGTGGCCTCCATCATTATTAAATGGAAGAAGTTTGGAACCACCAAGACTCTTCCTAGAGCTGGCCGCCCGACCAAACTGAGCAATTTGGGGAGAAGGGCCTTGGTCAGGGAGGTGACCAAGAACCCGATGGTCACTCTGACAAAGCTCCAGAGTTCCTCTGTGGAGATGGTTGTCCTTCTGGGAGGTTCTCCCATCTCTGCAGCACTCTACCAATCAGGCCTTTATGGGAGAGTGGCCAGACGGAAACCACTCCTCAGTAAAAGGAACATGACAGCCCGCTTGGAGTTTGCCAAAAGGCACCTAAAGGACTCTCAGACCATGAGAAACAAGATTCTCTGGTCTGGTGAAAACAAGATTGAACTCTTTGGCCTGAATGCCAAGCGTCACATCACCATCCCCATGGTGAAGCATGGTGGTGGCAGCATCATGCTGTGGGGATGTTTTTCAGCTGCCGGGACTGGGAGACTAGTCAGGATCGAGGGAGAGATGAACGGAGAAAAATACAGAGAGATCCTTGATGAAAACCTGCTCCAGAGTGCTCAGGACCTTAGACTGGGTCAAAGGTTCACCTTCCAACAGGACAACGACCCTAAGCACACAGCAAAGACAACCCAGGAGTGGCTTCGTGAAAAGTCTCTGAATGTCCTTGAGTGGCCCAGCCAGAGCCCGGACTTGAACCCGATCGAAAATCTTTGGAGAGACCTGAAAATAGCTGTGCAGCGACGCTACCCATCCAACCTGACGGAGCTTGAGAGGATCTGCAGAGAAGAATGGGAGAAATTCTCCAAATACAGGTGTGCCAAGCTTGTAGCGTCATACCCAAGAAGACTTGAGGCTGTAATCGCTGCCAAAGGTGCTTCAACAAAGTACTGAGTTAAGGGTCTGAATACTTATGTAAATGTGTTATTTTAAATAAATTTGCCAAAATTTCTAAAACCCTGTTTTTGCTTTGTCATTATGGGATATAAAAGTGACGATAAACTATTTTATCCATTTTTAGAATAAGACTGTGTAGAAAGTGAAGGGGTCTGGATCCTCCGAATGGGCTGTATATGAACGCAGCTTCATTAAAGCAGTTAGATGCAGTTTATCATAGCGCAATGCTCTTTATTATGGGAGACAGTTTTAGAACTCACCACTGCATTCTCTACCAGAAAGTTGGTTGGTCCTCTGTGATGTCACCACTGCATTCTCTACCAGAAAGTTGGTTGGCCCTCTGTCACATAGGTAAATAAATTGCTATGTTTTAATTTATAAAGCCCTTTTACAAAAAGTCTCACCATACCTAACCTGTTTACCACACCCGGTCTCAGGGATGGTTAACTCTGGAAACTCCTTTAGTCCCTACTGAGTTCGGTACATCAGCTTTTAGTCTTCTTGCACCTTATTTGTGGAACAGTCTTCAAAATGTTAAATGTGATGTTTTGATGCTGCGAAGGGGTCATTCAGAAAGCTGATTGACGACCTTATAACTGATGAATGTTTATTTCTGCTTGCATTTTGTATTTATACTGGGGGGGGGGGGAATATTAACGCAACATGCAACTATTTCTAAGATTTTATTGAGTTACCGTTCATATAAGGAAATCGGTGAAATAAATTCATTAGGCCAATTCTACCTGAACAATAGTCTGGTGGCCATTTGATGAGCGGTCTTATGGCTCGGGGTTAGAAGCTGTTCAGGAGCCTTTTTGTCCTGGACTTGGCGCTCCGGTACTGCTTGCCGTGCGGAAGCAGAGAAAACAGTTTATGACCTGGGTGACGAAGTCTCTGACAATTTTATGGGCTTTCCTCTGACACACCTAGTACATAGGTCCTGGATTGCAGGAAGCTTGGCCCCAGTGATGTACTGGGCCGTACACACTACCCTCTGTAGCGCCGAGCAGTTGCCATACCAGGCGGAGATGCAGTCAGTCAGGATGCTCTCCATGGTACAGCTGTAGAACTTTTTGAGGATCAGGGCACCCATGCCAAATCTTTTCCAGTCTCCTGAGGGGGGAAACGGTTTGGTTGTGCCCTTTTCACGACTGTCTTGGTGTGTTTGGACACTGATAGTTGGTTGGTCATGTTGACGCCAAGGAATTTGAAACTCTCGACCCGCTCCACTACAGCCCCATTGATGTTAATGGGGGCCTGTTTGGCCCGCTTTTCCTGTCGTCCACGATCAGCTCCTTTGTCTTGCTCACATCGAGGGAGAGGTTGTTTTCTTGGCACCACACTGACAGTTCTCTGACCACCTCCCTATAGGCTATCGTCGGTGATCAGGCCTACCACTATTGTGTCGTAATGATGGTGTTGGAGTCGTGTTTGGCCACGCAGTCGCGGGTGAACAAGGGAGTACAGGAGGGAACTAATTACACACCCCATGAGGGTCCCAGTGTTGAGGATCAGCATGGCAGACGTGTTGTTGCCTGCCCTTACCACCAGGGGTCGGCCCGTCAGGAAGTCCAGTTGCAGAGGGAGGTGTTTAGTTCCAGGGTCCTTAGCTTAGTGATGAGCTTCGTGGGCACTATGGTGTTGAACGCTGAGCTGAAGTCAATGAATAGCATTCTCACATAGGTGTTCCTTTTGTCCAGGTGGGAAGGGCAGTGTGGAGTGTGATTGGGATTGCGTAATCTGTGGATCTGTTGGGGCGGTATGCAAATTAGAATGGGTCAGTGGGCAGTGGTCCCCTTCAGACATTCAACCTCCAGCTGCGTGTACCCCCGCTAGCACCAGGGTCAGCCCACTCAAGTGTAGTTTTTTTGCCATCATTGTATGCCTGCCACACACACTATACGACACATTTATTAAACATAATGAGTGTTTTTTTTTTCACAACCCGGCTTGTGGGAAGTGACAAAGAGCTCTTATAGGACCAGGGTACCAATAATAATCAATCATTTGACTCTTTATTTAACTTTCTTACATATACCTATACGTTTACCTTATTTGTATAACTCACCTCTGAGAGAGTCTGGTCTTTCACCTGCTGAAGACAAACAGAATATTTGGTTAAACAGAGAGACCTGAAAGAAACCTCTACATCAGTGGTTCCTAAATGTTTTATAGTCTCGTACCCCTTTCAAAACATTCGACCTCTAGCTGCGAATCCTCCTCTTAGCACCAGGGTCAGCGCAGTCTCAAATGTTTTTTCAAACTCTCAAATCATTGTAAGCCTGCCACACACACTATACGATACATGTATTAAACATAAGAATGAGTTTGTCGCAACCCAGCTCGTGGGAAATGACAAAGAGCTGTTATAGTACCAGGGCACAAATAATAATAATCAATAATGTTGTACTTTATTTAGCCATCTCACATAGAAAACTTTATTTGTTCATCGAAAATTGCGAGTAACTCACCACAGATTAATGAGAAGGGTGTGCTTGAAAGGATGCACATAACTCTGCAATGTTGGGTTGTATTGGAGAGTCACAGTCTTAAAATAATTTCCCACACACAGTCTGTGCCTGTATTTAGTTCTCATGCTCGTGAGGGCCGAGAATCCACTCTCACATTGGTACGTGGTTGCAAAGGGCATCAGTGTCTTAACAGTACGATTTGCCTAGGCAGGATACTCGGAGCGCAGGAAATCTGGCAGTGTCTTCTGATTTAAATTAATTTTTCACAGAACCGCTTGTTGCAATTTCGATGAGGCTCTCTTGTTCAGATATCGGTAAGTAGACTGTAGGCAGGGCATGAAAGGGATAACGAATCCAGTTGTTTGCGTCATCCGTTTCGGGAAAGTACCTGCATAATTGTGCACCCAACTTAAATCAAATCAAATTTATTTATATAGCCCGTCGTACATCAGCTGATATCTCAAAGTGCTGTACAGAAACCCAGCCTAAAACCCCAAACAGCAAGCAATGCAGGTGTAGAAGCACGGTGGCTAGGAAAAACTTCCTAGAAAGGCCAAAACCTAGGAAGAAACCTAGAGAGGAACCAGGCTATGGGGGGTGGCCAGTCCTCTTCTGGCTGTGCCGGGTGGAGATTATAACAGAACATGGCCAATTTACTCCGGTGCTTCCCTATATCACATTTGACATTGTCCGTAAGCTTGAGTTTGCACACACAATCATACAATGATCGAAAGACCTGTGTTGTCCTTGTTAATGCAGACAGAGAAGAGCTCCAACTTCTTAATCATAGCCTTGATTTTGTCCCGCACGTTGAATATAGTTGCGGAGAGTACGTCTAATCCTAGATTCAGATCATTAAGGTGAGAAAACCATCTCCCAGACAGGCCAGTCATGTGAGAAACTCATCATGCAAAAGGTCAGACAAGTGATTATGGTCAGTAAAAACTTTAAGAAATCAATGATTATGGTGTCAAAACTTTGCTGGGGCCACTACTTTTACATATGGGTGGCCCCAGTGATAACAATCAATTCAAATAAACGTGTCAACACTTTGCCCGTTGATAACCAGCGCACTTCTGTATGTTGTAAAAGCGTTACATGGTCGCTGCTCATATCATTAACGTAGTGTAGAAAATACGAGTTCAGGGGCCTTGCTTTAAGTTAACCATTTTCACTGTAGTGTCAAACGTCTTTCAAGCTGCGGTGGATGCTGCAGTAAACCCAAGTGGGGTCGGGAGCAACTGCTTGCACGTGCGTTACCACTCCACTATGTCTCCCTGTCATGGCTGTTGTGTGCCATCAGTACGGATACCAACATGAGCAGCAGCTACGTTTGGCTACACGCAAACCGTTAGTGGAATTCCCACGAGAGAGCCGCGGTTAATGTGATTGGATGTTAATTATTTAACATTTTGTATTTGACATTTTGTTATTTCACTGAACACTAGATGGTTTAATTTTATTTTTTGTCAGTGAAACGAGGCTATTCAGGCTAGAAAAAACCCTCACCCAAATGTATAGCCCCGTTGGAAAATATAAATAGACTGTTTATTAATGTGAATCACATTTTTAATACCTGGTCTACGGTATCCGGAAGGATGCTGTTGTGAGCCATGACCAGCCTTTCAAAGCACTAAATGGCACTTCATGGCTACTGTCTGTAATGCCTCTTCTTCGTTGGTAGATTGTATTTATCGATGACATGTCAGTATAGTAACATGATGATAATAAAGGATAACAGATGCTGTACACTATTGGAATAATATAACATCACACTGCAGATATAATGTAACGATAGCTGTCTTGTTTTGGTTGAGAAATCTATTTTCGTTTGTTTTGCCTGACTTCTTTCCGTCGGAGGCCGGTAAAACATGCACAATGACTACGCTGATACGACGCTCACGAACATTTCCTGCAGCGTCTCATAATCCAGACCAAACTCACTCGGAAAGTGGACACATTGTTTCCGCTGCTCTACGAGACCTCACCATTTCCAATTATTTTCAGCCAAACAATTCGCTACAGGAAATCAGTTCCAGGTAACCTATTGCTAATTGTTATTATTTGTTTTAATGATGCTTGTAACACGGTCTGTAAACCAACGCATTCCAGGATGAAACCGCACTGGTTTCCGCGGCCTGGTTTTGTTGTTCCCCCAGCTAGTTAGCTGTTAGCCAGTTAGCAACACATCTCCCGTCCGACCCGTTTGTGTAGCTAGCTAGCTAACATGCTAACTTCATTTCATGGTCACGGTTGAAGTGTGACTTTTATTTAATAGTTAGCCAGCTGTCGACTCATCGTGAGTAAAATGACTGTAGCGAGGAATTATCTAACCGGCTGCTCAATTGTTTAGCCAAACCAAATATTTGTATAACTAACCTATCTAGGTAGCTAACTCGCAATATTATGACTAACCGTTGCTAAACTTCCCGGCTTCCCGATTATGCAAACAGTTAATTCCTTGAACAAACCTACAGTGTCATTGTGCAAAATGGTACGCAGCATCATCTGGATATTTGTGCAACAAAAGTTCAACCTTCAGCTACAATTTCTGCCAAGCCGTCCACGCATGCATTTACGCATGCACGTTCGATAAATTCAACGTATGCACCACTCAGAACGCACTGCGACGCAAGGCAAACGCATTGTTCCACTGCCTGTTCATCCCGCTATCATCAAGTAGGCGAGGTCAGTAACGTAAACTCCTACATCGCCTCGGTCTGTACAATTGCCCTTATTTTAGCTTCCCAAAACCTTAATACTTCCAGATCAAATGTTATTTCATTGTAAAGCACAATGCCTCCCCTTTCCAACAAAATCAATTACATGACCTAAACGCTGCCCGTTTCTGCATAATTCAAGCAGGCAATGAGCCCGTCTGGTCTTTTTTTAAAAGGCGGGTGGGGAAGCTAAACTAATGCGTGATGGTGAGGACAGCTGTCTTGTGGGAAAATTGATTTTTTTTCACTCGATCTGTCCAACTTATCACCTTATCGCCTCTAAAATGTAAATGAAACACTATAAAGAGTTTATATAATGTGTCGTTACCTATTGAAGGTTTGTGTCAAATTTTTTTTTTTTTTAGGGCGTCGTTAAAGTGATCTTAGAAGTAAACAGCGGCTTTGAGAATGATGATCGCATGCAATGATGACGTAAAAAATGACTAGGTATCCCCCCCTTACCCCGTCACTGTCCATTTCTTGTTTGTAAACAATGAGAGAAGTGCTACACCTGGTGGAGAGATTGTAAGACAGAAAAAGTTGCTTTATGCGTGCTATACGTTACATGACACATCAAGATGTAACGGAGGGCCAGTTTTTAAAAAACTTCTCCATTGCCATGTCGATCAACGCTTGAATAGAAACCTAGTTCACACACCCGATTTTTGACGTCAACAGTCCCATTAATTTTCTTTGTAGTCTCGTTTGAAAGTCGTGGTTTCGCACATTTGTACAGAATAGGGTGAGTTTACGTTACAGGTGCATCAAAGCTGGGACCGAGAGACAGAAGCTGTTTTTCAATCTTAAGGCCATCCATCACTAACATTGAGTGGCTGCTGCCAACATACTGACTCGCATCTTTAGCCACTTTAATACATTTTTGGATGAAATAAATGTATCACTAGTCACTTTATATAATGTTTACATACCCTACATTACTCATCTCATATGTATATACTGTACTCTGTACCATCTACTGCATCTTGCCTGTGTCGTTCGGCCATCGCTCATCTGTATATGTACATATTCGTATTCATTCCTTTACACTTGTGTGTGAAAGGTAGTTGTGAAATTGTTAGGTATTACTGCATGGTCGGAACTAGAAGCATGTCGCTACACTCGCATTAACATCTGCTAACCATGTGTATGTGACAAATAAAATTTGATTTGAATTAATGAATGTACTTCTGGTGCACCAAAATACAATGATCGTGGTGGCGTGATCAAGGCGTAACCATTTTTCCATAATGTTTTCAAGCAAATTAAGAAGGAATGTCAATCAAAATAATAAGGCCAAAGATTTTTATAACTAAACTAAGAAACCACAGCCTGTCGTTTCCAATGGGAATTGACTATAGTGGGCAGAATGAGCGTGAGCTAGCGAGATCCTATTGGCCCGTTCATACATCTGCATATTTCCGTTAGGGAATGCCTACTCTGTGAAATGAGCCGTGTGCAATAACTCAATTCAACTTTGCACTCCTACATTTAAAAAAAAATACTTTGGCAAAGGCTAAAGTCAACTAAACTTAATACGCTGTTGAACCACCAAGCAGATGCTTCATATTTATACATCCAGTGAAATATCTGTCTCATTGTTCTTTCTGTGATTACAGCTGTGAAGCAGGCAAGAGTAACTAAGTATTTCCAGGTCACGGATCTTCTTCTTCTATGGTATAATGGCGTTTGCAACAATTGGATGTGCATTCCGCCACCTACTGTGGGGTGGATAATCAGGATCTGGGTATTATTATAATATTGTTTGTAATTTTTTTTTACAAACTATCAAAAAATGAAATTTGCTAAACAAAATCAACCTATAAATAAACCTATAAAAATAGACACATCCTGTGAGGACGGGACATTTCCTAGCAACAATAGTCGTTGCAGTGCTTCTGCCGTGAAGTCTTAGAGACCCCAAAACACATCTGCTGCAGATATAATGATATCCAGCTTCTTGGGCTTGTAAGACACTTGTGCTGTACAATTAATCACTGTGGCTATAAATGCCACACAATCCACCTTCACCTTCTTTACTATGAGTGTATCCAGATAAATCAACTTAAAACACTAGCAACTGGTTGCAATGCCTCCCCCTGCCATATCTTCAACACTGTTGCCTCTTCCCCTTCGACTCTCTTCACTGCCTCCACATAGGAGATCTGCTGCACAGCCCTGATCCTTGACACCTCAACCTCGCTAACAGGGCACTCAAGGAAGTATGAACCCCACCACAGTTGCAACATTTTCCATTCACAGATTCTTCAATATCATACTTCTCCCATCTGCAAACAATTGATCATATCCTTTACAATTCCCCCCCGACTGTAATGGTTTGGACATAAATGCTCTCACTGCATATCTCAGCTTCACTTGTTCAGGTAGAGTCTCCTCAAACAACAATAATATCGACAGGCTTTTCTCCTTCCTTCCATTCACCATACAGGTCAGGTGACGTGCACTGACCAATCCTGGGACTCGTCAGCTATATCCTCCTTTGGCAGGCTCCGAAGATCAATACAGGTTACTTCTGACTGCGTTCTTCACTGCGTTCTTCACAGTCCTCAGTATTACAAATGGATCTCCCAAATTAACCTCCTTGTCCAAAACAATGCCGTCCATTAAGAAATGCGTTATTGGACCGGTCCTTGTCTTCTACTACAACTTTGGCCAGTTTTGGTTTCCATTTTTTGATTTCACTAGTTTCCATTCGTTATCACACACTTCACTCGCCCCACTTTCAGATTCAAGCACAGTCGCCTTTTCCGTCTTACTCGCTTCTTGGAACCGGTTGTTGTCATTGGATCTTTTGGAATCCTTCAGAATAAGAGTCCCGTCATGTTTACCAAACATTATGGAATCCTTCAGAATAAGAGTCCCGTCATGTTTACCAAACATTATGGAATCCTCCAGAATAAGAGTCCCGTCATGTTTACCAAACATTATGGAATCCTTCAGAATAAGAGTCCCGTCATGTTTACCAAACATTATGGAATCCTCCAGAATAAGAGTCCTGTCATGTTTACCAAACATTATGGATAAACTGAAGAGGATGCATGTCTCTCCGCCTTAATAATGGGAGTGGTTGTCCACAAAGCGTCTGTCTTGCTCTCTGAACTGGTGGCCTCATCTCATTATTGTAATCCGTTTTTGAATATTTGATGAGGGTTGTTGACATCAATTGCCTGTATTCAATGGAGAGATATGCTATGCTACTACCATTTACTACTTGTTTACTATTTGATATACGCTACTAGCCTCATGCCATGAATATGCAAAGCCATCTCGAGCGTTTTTTTCTCCTAAAAGTAGCGTGTCCCGAATGTCACGTGTCCTAGTTTTATATCAGTACAGTCGTAACGACTTAAGCATTACGAAACTTTTATTTGATCAAATTCATCTAGTGTAGCAATTAAGTCATTGCTTTTGTTGTTGACCAAATTCGACTCCCTCTCATTGACCTCCATACAAAACTGCCTGCTTGGTGGGTGAAACAACAAGAAAACGCCCCCTGCTGGAGAGAGACAGATTTGCAGCCGAGTTGGGCCTCTCTTCCTCTCTGGGTATACTTTATAAATTAATAATTAGTGCTGAATTATCAATACATTTTATACTTGTTATCATACAAAGAATAATTACATATTTTATATAAGATATGTGATTTATTTGTTTATTTGAATCCTAAATGGTCAACAATGTTGTTTGTGTGTGTACTCTTATCTTGTGTACGTTGTGCTGCAGTAAAAGGTCCATTCTACTCAGGAACACTTCTAGTCTCCAAGTCCACTGAGTTTACACCCCAGGAACACTTCTAGTTTCCAAGTCCACTGAGTTTACACCCCCAGGAACACTTCTAGTCTCCAAGTCCACTGAGTTCAAAGACTCCAGCCACCCAAGTCATCTCTGCTACCGCTGGGCCACGGTAGCAGAGATGACTTGGTTGGCTGGAGTCTTTGACAATTTTTAGGGCCTTCCTCTGACACCGCCTGGTATAGAGGTCCTGGATGGCCGGGAGCTCGGCCCCAGTGATATACAGGGCTGTATGCACTACCCTTTGTAGTGCCTTGCGGTCGGATGCCAAGCAGTTGCCATACCAAGCGGTGATGCAGCCAGTCAAGATGCTCTCAGTGGTGCAGCTGTATAACTTTTTGAGGATCTGAGGGCCCCATGCCAAATCTTTTCAGCCTCCTGAGGGGGAGAGGCAATGGTCGTGAACTCGTCACGACTGTGTTGGTGTGTTTGGACTAGAGGTCGACCGATTATGATTTTTCAACGCCGATACCGATTATTGGAGGACCAAAAAAGCCAATACCGATTAACATCAATGAAATCAATTTAGCCTCAAGTATATAATGAAACATGTTCAATTTGGTTTAAATAATGCAAAAACAAAGTGTTGGAGAAGAAAGTAAAAGTGCAATATGTGCCATGTAAGAAAGCTAACGTTTAAGTTCCTTGCTCAGAACATGAGAACATATGAAACCTGGTGGTTCATTTTAACATGAGTCTTCAATATTCCCAGGTAAGAAGTTTTAGGTTGTAGTTATTACTAGCTAGCCATTTCACTTCGGTTACACCAGTCTCATTTCGGAGTTGATAGGCTTGAAGTCATAAACAGCGCAATGCTTGACGCACAACGAAGCGCTGCTGGCAAAACGCACAAAAGTGCTGTTTGAATTAATGTTTACGCGCTGCGCCTGCTTCTGCCTACCACCGCTCAGTCAGATGCTTGTATGCTCAGTCAGATTATATGCAACGCAGGACACGCTAGATAATATCATCAACCATGTGTAGTTAACTAGTGATTAGGATTGATTGTTTTTTATAAGTTTAATGCTAGCTAGCAACTTACCTTGGCTTACTGCATTCGCATAACAGGCAGTCTCCTTGTGGAGTGCAACGAGAGAGAGGCAGGTCGTTATTGCTTTGGACTAGTTAACTGTAAGATTGCAAGATTGGATCCCCCGAGCCGACAAGTTGAAAATCTGTCGTTCTGCCCCTGAACGAGAAAGCTAGCCCACCGTTCCTAGGCCGTTATTGAAAATAAGAATGTGTTCTTAACTGACTTGCCGAGTTAAATAAAGGTATAAAAACAAAATGTAAAAACAAAAAATTGGCAAATCGGTGCCCAAAAATACCGATTTCCGATTGTTATGAAAGCTTGAAATCGGCCCTAATTAATCGGCCATTCCGATTAATCGGTCGACCTCTAGTTTGGACCATGATAGTTCTTTAGTGATGTGAACATAGAGGAACTTGAAGCTCTCGACCCCTCCCCTACAGACCCGTCAATGTGAATGGTGGCGTGCTCGGCCCTTCGTTTCCTGTAGTTCGTTTCCTGTGCCTTTGTCTTGTTGAGGGAGAGGTTTTGTCCTGGCACCACGCTGTGTGTTGTCGGCAACACTTAATGGTGACTCACCTAGCTGTATAGGGCCATAAGCAAACAAGAAGATGCTCATCCAGAGACCGCACACCTAATGGCCAGTTTTACCTCATTTCTACCAGCATGCACCTGTGCAAAACTCGAAATCACCTTTTACTACACACACAGAGACAGATACGAAGCTCTGCCTCGCTCTCCGTTTGGCAAATCATCCTCCCGATTCCTGCTTACAAGCAAAAACTCAAACGGGAAGTACCAGTGACTCGCTCAATACAGAAGTGGTCCACATCAGTCACCGGCTTCATTAATAAGTGCATCAACGATTTTGTCACCACAGTGACTGTACGTACATATCCAAACCAGAAGCCATGGATCACAGGCAACATCTGCACTGAGCTAAAGGCTAGAGCTTCCGCTTTCAAGGAGCGGGACACTAATCTGTACACTTATAAGAAACCCCGCTATGCCCTCCGACGAACCATAAAACAGGCAAAGCGTTTAATACAGGATCAAGTTTGAATCCTACTACACCGGGTCTGTCGCTCGTTGGATGTGGCAGCGCTTGCAAACTATCACAGATTACAAAGCGAAACCCAGCCACGAGCTGCCCAGTGACACAGACGTACCAGAAGAGCTAAATGCCTTCTATGCTCACTTCGAGGCAAGCAGCACTGAACCATGCATGAAAGCATCAGCCTTTCCGGACAACTGTGTGATCACGCTCTCCATAGCGGATGTGAGTAAGACCTGTTAAATAAGTTAACATGCACAAGGCCGCAGGGCCAGACTGATTACTAGGACGCATACGCAGAGCTGACCAGCTGGCAAGACATTTTCTCCCTGACCCAGTCTGTAATACCTACATGTTTCAAGCAGACTACCATAGTCCTTGTGCCCAAGAATGCCATGGTAACCTGTCTAAATGACTGCCACCACGTAGGACTCACATCTCTAGGCTGGTCATGGCTCACATCAACACCATCACCCTAGACTCCCAGGTCTCACTGCTGGTCATGGCTCACATCAACACCATCACCCCCAGACTCCCAGGTCTCACTGCTGCTCATGGCTCACATCAACACCATCACCTCAGACTCCCAGGTCTCACTGCTGCTCATGGCTCACATCAACACCATCACCTCAGACTCCCAGGTCTCACTGCTGCTCATGGCTCACATCAACACCATCACCCCCAGACTCCCAGGTCTCACTGCTGCTCATGGCTCACATCAACACCATCACCCTAGACTCCCAGGTCTCACTGCTGCTCATGGCTCACATCAACACCATCACCCCCAGACTCCCAGGTCTCACTGCTGCTCATGGCTCACATCAACACCATCACCCCCAGACACCCAGGTCTCACTGCTGGTCATGGCTCACATCAACACCATCACCCCCAGACTCCCAGGTCTCACTGCTGCTCATGGCTCACATCAACACCATCACCCCTAGACACCCAGGTCTCACTGCTGGTCATGGCTCACATCAACACCATCACCCCCAGACTCCCAGGTCTCACTGCTGGTCATGGCTCACATCAACACCATCACCCCCAGACACCCAGGTCACTGCATGGCTCTCAACACCATCACCCCCAGACACCCAGGTATCACTGCTGCATGGCTCACATCAACACCATCACCCCCAGACTCCCAGGTCTCACTGCTGGTCATGGCTCACATCAACACCATCACCCCCAGACTCCCAGGTCTCACTGCTGCTCATGGCTCACATCAACACCATCACCCTCAGACTCCCAGGTCTCACTGCTGGTCATGGCTCACATCAACACCATCACCCCAGACTCCCAGGTCTCACTGCTGGTCATGGCTCACATCAACACCATCACCCCCAGACTCCCAGGTCTCACTCATGGCCACATCAACACCATCACCCCCAGACTCCCAGGTCTCACTGCTGCTCATGGCTCACATCAACACCATCACCCCAGGTCTCAGACTCCCAACAGGTCTCACTGCTGGTCATGGCTCACATCAACACCATCACCCCTCCCAGGTCTCACTGCTGCCATGGCTCACAGGTCTCACTGCTGGTCATGGCTCACATCAACACCATCACCCCCAGACTCCCAGGTCTCACTGCTGCTCATGGCTCACATCAACACCATCACCCCCAGACTCCCAGGTCTCACTGCTGCTCATGGCTCACATCAACACCATCACCCCCAGACTCCCAGGTCTCACTGCTGCTCATGGCATCAACACCATCACCCCCAGACTCCCAGGTCTCACTGCTGGTCATGGCTCACATCAACACCATCACCTCAGACTCCCAGGTCACACTGCTGGTCATGGCTCACATCAACACCATCACCCCAGACTCCCAGGTCTCACTGCTGGTCATGACTCCCAGGTCTCACTGCTGGTCATGGCTCACATCAACACCATCACCCCCAGACACCCAGGTCTCACTGCTGGTCATGGCTCACATCAACACCATCACCCCCAGACTCCCAGGTCTCACTGCTGCTCATGGCTCACATCAACACCATCACCCCCAGACTCCCAGGTCTCACTGCTGCTCATGGCTCACATCAACACCATCACCCCCAGACTCCCAGGTCTCACTGCTGCTCATGGCTCACATCAACACCATCACCCCCAGACTCCCAGGTCTCACTGCTGCTCATGGCTCTCACACCATGCTGGTCTCATGGCTCATGGCTCATCAACACCATCACCCCCAGACTCCCAGGTCTCACTGCTGGTCATGGCTCACATCAACACCATCACCCCCAGACTCCCAGGTCTCACTGCTGCTCATGGCTGACTCCCAGGTCACTGGCATGGCTCACATCAACACCATCACCTCAGACTCCCAGGTCTCACTGCTGGTCATGGCTCACATCAACACCATCACCCCCAGACTCCCAGGTCTCACTGCTGGTCATGGCTCACATCAACACCATCACCCCCAGACACCCAGGTCTCACTGCTGCTCATGGCTCACATCAACACCATCACCCTCAGACTCCCAGGTCTCACTGCTGGTCATGGCTCACATCAACACCATCACCCCCAGACTCCCAGGTCTCACTGCTGGTCATGGCTCACATCAACACCATCACCCCCAGACTCCCAGGTCTCACTGCTGGTCATGGCTCACATCAACACCATCACCCCCAGACTCCCAGGTCTCACTGCTGCTCATGGCTCACATCAACACCATCACCCTAGACACCCAGGTCTCACCATCAACACCATCACCTCAGACTCCCAGGTCTCACTGCTGCTCATGGCTCACATCAACACCATCACCCCCAGACTCCCAGGTCTCACTGCTGCTCATGGCTCACATCAACACCATCACCTCAGACTCCCAGGTCTCACTGCTGCTCATGGCTCACATCAACACCATCACCCCCAGACTCCCAGGTCTCACTGCTGCTCATGGCTCACATCAACACCATCACCCCCAGACTCCCAGGTCTCACTGCTGCTCATGGCTCACATCAACACCATCACCCCCAGACTCCCAGGTCTCACTGCTGGTCATGGCTCACATCAACACCATCACCCCCAGACTCCCAGACTCACTGCTGGTCAGGCTCTCACTCACCTCAGACTCCCAGGTCTCACTGCTGGTCATGGCTCACATCAACACCATCACCCCCAGACTCCCAGGTCTCACTGCTGCTCATGGCTCACATCAACACCATCACCCTCAGACTCCCAGGTCTCACTGCTGGTCATGGCTCACATCAACACCATCACCCCCAGACTCCCAGGTCTCACTGCTGGTCATGGCTCACATCAACACCATCACCCAGACTCCCAGGTCTCACTGCTGCTCATGGCTCACATCAACACCATCACCCCCAGACACCCAGGTCTCACTGCTGCTCATGGCTCACATCAACACCATCACCTCAGACTCCCAGGTCTCACTGCTGCTCATGGCTCACATCAACACCATCACCCCCAGACTCCCAGGTCTCACTGCTGGTCATGGCTCACATCAACACCATCACCTCAGACTCCCAGACTCACCTGGTCAGGCTCACATCAACTGCTCCCAGGTCACACTGCTGGTCATGGCTCACATCAACACCATCACCTCAGACTCCCAGGTCTCACTGCTGCTCATGGCTCACATCAACACCATCACCCCCAGACACCCAGGTCTCACTGCTGGTCATGGCTCACATCAACACCATCACCCCCAGACTCCCAGGTCCATCACCATGGCTCAGACTCCCAGGTCTCACTGCTGCTCATGGCTCACATCAACACCATCACCCCCAGACTCCCAGGTCTCACTGCTGCTCATGGCTCACATCAACACCATCACCCCAGACTCCCAGGTCTCACTGCTGCTCATGGCTCACATCAACACCATCACCTCAGACTCCCAGGTCTCACTGCTGCTCATGGCTCACATCAACACCATCACCCTCAGACTCCCAGGTCTCACTGCTGGTCATGGCTCACATCAACACCATCACCCCCAGACACCCAGGTCTCACTGCTGGTCATGGCTCACATCAACACCATCACCCCCAGACTCCCAGGTCTCACTGCTGCTCATGGCTCACATCAACACCATCACCCCCAGACTCCCAGGTCTCACTGCTGCTCATGGCTCACATCAACACCATCACCCCCAGACTCCCAGGTCTCACTGCTGCTCATGGCTCACATCAACACCATCACCCCCAGACTCCCAGGTCTCACTGCTGCTCATGGCTCACATCAACACCATCACCTCAGACTCCCAGGTCTCACTGCTGCTCATGGCTCACATCAACACCATCACCCCCAGACTCCCAGGTCTCACTGCTGGTCATGGCTCACATCAACACCATCACCCCCAGACTCCCAGGTCTCACTGCTGCTCATGGCTCACATCACACCATCACCTCAGACTCCCAGGTCTCACTGCTGGTCATGGCTCACATCAACACCATCACCTCAGACTCCCAGGTCTCACTGCTGGTCATGGCTCACATCAACACCATCACCCCCAGACTCCCAGGTCTCACTGCTGGTCATGGCTCACATCAACACCATCACCCCCAGACACCCAGGTCTCACTGCTGCTCATGGCTCACATCAACACCATCACCCTCAGACTCCCAGGTCTCACTGCTGGTCATGGCTCACATCAACACCATCACCCCCAGACTCCCAGGCTCACTGCTGGTCATCACATCAACACATCACCCCAGACTCCCAGGTCTCACTGCTGGTCATGGCTCACATCAACACCATCACCCCCAGACTCCCAGGTCTCACTGCTGCTCATGGCTCACATCAACACCATCACCCTAGACACCCAGGTCTCACTGCTGGTCATGGCTCACATCAACACCATCACCTCAGACTCCCAGGTCTCACTGCTGGTCATGGCTCACATCAACACCATCACCCCCAGACTCCCAGGTCTCACTGCTGGTCATGGCTCACATCAACACCATCACCCCCAGACTCCCAGGTCTCACTGCTGGTCATGGCTCACATCAACACCATCACCTCAGACTCCCAGGTCTCACTGCTGCTCATGGCTCACATCAACACCATCACCCCCAGACACCCAGGTCTCACTGCTGCTCATGGCTCACATCAACACCATCACCTCAGACTCCCAGACTGCCTCATGGTCTCACCCCCAGACTCCCAGCTCACTGCTGGTCATGGCTCACATCAACACCATCACCTCAGACTCCCAGGTCTCACTGCTGGTCATGGCTCACATCAACACCATCACCTCAGACTCCCAGGTCACACTGCTGGTCATGGCTCACATCAACACCATCACCTCAGACTCCCAGGTCTCACTGCTGCTCATGGCTCACATCAACACCATCACCCCCAGACACCCAGGTCTCACTGCTGGTCATGGCTCACATCAACACCATCACCCCCAGACTCCCAGGTCTCACTGCTACTCATGGCTCACATCAACACCATCACCTCAGACTCCCAGGTCTCACTGCTGCTCATGGCTCACATCAACACCATCACCCCCAGACTCCCAGGTCTCACTGCTGCTCATGGCTCACATCAACACCATCACCCCCAGACTCCCAGGTCTCACTGCTGCTCATGGCTCACATCAACACCATCACCTCAGACTCCCAGGTCTCACTGCTGCTCATGGCTCACATCAACACCATCACCCTCAGACTCCCAGGTCTCACTGCTGGTCATGGCTCACATCAACACCATCACCCCCAGACACCCAGGTCTCACTGCTGGTCATGGCTCACATCAACACCATCACCCCCAGACTCCCAGGTCTCACTGCTGCTCATGGCTCACATCAACACCATCACCCCCAGACTCCCAGGTCTCACTGCTGCTCATGGCTCACATCAACACCATCACCCCCAGACTCCCAGGTCTCACTGCTGCTCATGGCTCACATCAACACCATCACCCCCAGACTCCCAGGTCTCACTGCTGCTCATGGCTCACATCAACACCATCACCTCAGACTCCCAGGTCTCACTGCTGCTCATGGCTCACATCAACACCATCACCCCCAGACTCCCAGGTCTCACTGCTGGTCATGGCTCACATCAACACCATCACCCCCAGACTCCCAGGTCTCACTGCTGCTCATGGCTCACATCAACACCATCACCTCAGACTCCCAGGTCTCACTGCTGGTCATGGCTCACATCAACACCATCACCTCAGACTCCCAGGTCTCACTGCTGGTCATGGCTCACATCAACACCATCACCCCCAGACTCCCAGGTCTCACTGCTGGTCATGGCTCACATCAACACCATCACCCCCAGACACCCAGGTCTCACTGCTGCTCATGGCTCACATCAACACCATCACCCTCAGACTCCCAGGTCTCACTGCTGGTCATGGCTCACATCAACACCATCACCCCCAGACTCCCAGGTCTCACTGCTGGTCATGGCTCACATCAACACCATCACCCCCAGACTCCCAGGTCTCACTGCTGGTCATGGCTCACATCAACACCATCACCCCCAGACTCCCAGGTCTCACTGCTGCTCATGGCTCACATCAACACCATCACCCTAGACACCCAGGTCTCACTGCTGGTCATGGCTCACATCAACACCATCACCTCAGACTCCCAGGTCTCACTGCTGCTCATGGCTCACATCAACACCATCACCCCCAGACTCCCAGGTCTCACTGCTGCTCATGGCTCACATCAACACCATCACCTCAGACTCCCAGGTCTCACTGCTGCTCATGGCTCACATCAACACCATCACCCCCAGACTCCCAGGTCTCACTGCTGCTCATGGCTCACATCAACACCATCACCCCCAGACTCCCAGGTCTCACTGCTGCTCATGGCTCACATCAACACCATCACCCCAGACTCCCAGGTCTCACTGCTGGTCATGGCTCACATCAACACCATCACCCCCAGACTCCCAGGTCTCACTGCTGGTCATGGCTCACATCAACACCATCACCTCAGACTCCCAGGTCTCACTGCTGGTCATGGCTCACATCAACACCATCACCCCCAGACTCCCAGGTCTCACTGCTGCTCATGGCTCACATCAACACCATCACCCTCAGACTCCCAGGTCTCACTGCTGGTCATGGCTCACATCAACACCATCACCCCCAGACTCCCAGGTCTCACTGCTGGTCATGGCTCACATCAACACCATCACCTCAGACTCCCAGGTCTCACTGCTGCTCATGGCTCACATCAACACCATCACCCCCAGACACCCAGGTCTCACTGCTGCTCATGGCTCACATCAACACCATCACCTCAGACTCCCAGGTCTCACTGCTGCTCATGGCTCACATCAACACCATCACCCCCAGACTCCCAGGTCTCACTGCTGGTCATGGCTCACATCAACACCATCACCTCAGACTCCCAGGTCTCACTGCTGGTCATGGCTCACATCAACACCATCACCTCAGACTCCCAGGTCACACTGCTGGTCATGGCTCACATCAACACCATCACCTCAGACTCCCAGGTCTCACTGCTGCTCATGGCTCACATCAACACCATCACCCCCAGACACCCAGGTCTCACTGCTGGTCATGGCTCACATCAACACCATCACCCCCAGACTCCCAGGTCTCACTGCTCACATCATGGACTCCCAGGTCTCACTGCTGCTCATGGCTCACATCAACACATCACCCCCAGACTCCCAGGTCTCACTGCTGCTCATGGCTCACATCAACACCATCACCCCCAGACTCCCAGGTCTCACTGCTGCTCATGGCTCACATCAACACCATCACCCCCAGACTCCCAGGTCTCACTGCTGCTCATGGCTCACATCAACACCATCACCTCAGACTCCCAGGTCTCACTGCTGCTCATGGCTCACATCAACACCATCACCCCCAGACTCCCAGGTCTCACTGCTGGTCATGGCTCACATCAACACCATCACCCCCAGACTCCCAGGTCTCACTGCTGCTCATGGCTCACATCAACACCATCACCTCAGACTCCCAGGTCTCACTGCTGGTCATGGCTCACATCAACACCATCACCTCAGACTCCCAGGTCTCACTGCTGGTCATGGCTCACATCAACACCATCACCCCCAGACTCCCAGGTCTCACTGCTGGTCATGGCTCACATCAACACCATCACCCCCAGACACCCAGGTCTCACTGCTGCTCATGGCTCACATCAACACCATCACCCTCAGACTCCCAGGTCTCACTGCTGGTCATGGCTCACATCAACACCATCACCCCCAGACTCCCAGGTCTCACTGCTGGTCATGGCTCACATCAACACCATCACCCCCAGACTCCCAGGTCTCACTGCTGGTCATGGCTCACATCAACACCATCACCCCCAGACTCCCAGGTCACACTGCTGCTCATGGCTCACATCAACACCATCACCCCCAGACACCCAGGTCTCACTGCTGGTCATGGCTCACATCAACACCATCACCTCAGACTCCCAGGTCTCACTGCTGCTCATGGCTCACATCAACACCATCACCTCAGACTCCCAGGTCTCACTGCTGCTCATGGCTCACATCAACACCATCACCCCCAGACTCCCAGGTCTCACTGCTGCTCATGGCTCACATCAACACCATCACCTCAGACTCCCAGGTCTCACTGCTGCTCATGGCTCACATCAACACCATCACCCCCAGACTCCCAGGTCTCACTGCTGCTCATGGCTCACATCAACACCATCACCCCCAGACTCCCAGGTCTCACTGCTGCTCATGGCTCACATCAACACCATCACCTCAGACTCCCAGGTCTCACTGCTGCTCATGGCTCACATCAACACCATCACCCCCAGACTCCCAGGTCTCACTGCTGGTCATGGCTCACATCAACACCATCACCTCAGACTCCCAGGTCTCACTGCTGGTCATGGCTCACATCAACACCATCACCCCCAGACTCCCAGGTCTCACTGCTGGTCATGGCTCACATCAACACCATCACCCCCAGACTCCCAGGTCTCACTGCTGGTCATGGCTCACATCAACACCATCACCTCAGACTCCCAGGTCTCACTGCTGGTCATGGCTCACATCAACACCATCACCCCCAGACTCCCAGGTCTCACTGCTGCTCATGGCTCACATCAACACCATCACCCTCAGACTCCCAGGTCTCACTGCTGGTCATGGCTCACATCAACACCATCACCCCCAGACTCCCAGGTCTCACTGCTGGTCATGGCTCACATCAACACCATCACCTCAGACTCCCAGGTCTCACTGCTGCTCATGGCTCACATCAACACCATCACCCCCAGACACCCAGGTCTCACTGCTGCTCATGGCTCACATCAACACCATCACCCCCAGACTCCCAGGTCTCACTGCTGCTCATGGCTCACATCAACACCATCACCTCAGACTCCCAGGTCTCACTGCTGCTCATGGCTCACATCAACACCATCACCTCAGACTCCCAGGTCTCACTGCTGGTCATGGCTCACATCAACACCATCACCCCCAGACTCCCAGGTCTCACTGCTGGTCATGGCTCACATCAACACCATCACCTCAGACTCCCAGGTCTCACTGCTGCTCATGGCTCACATCAACACCATCACCTCAGACACCCAGGTCTCACTGCTGGTCATGGCTCACATCAACACCATCACCCCCAGGTCTCACTGCTGGTCATGGCTCACATCAACACCATCACCTCAGACTCCCAGGTCTCACTGCTGGTCATGGCTCACATCAACACCATCACCCCCAGACTCCCAGGTCTCACTGCTGCTCATGGCTCACATCAACACCATCACCCCCAGACTCCCAGGTCTCACTGCTGCTCATGGCTCACATCAACACCATCACCCCCAGACTCCCAGGTCTCACTGCTGCTCATGGCTCACATCAACACCATCACCTCAGACTCCCAGGTCTCACTGCTGCTCATGGCTCACATCAACACCATCACCCCCAGACTCCCAGGTCTCACTGCTGGTCATGGCTCACATCAACACCATCACCTCAGACTCCCAGGTCTCACTGCTGGTCATGGCTCACATCAACACCATCACCCCCAGACTCCCAGGTCTCACTGCTGGTCATGGCTCACATCAACACCATCACCCCCAGACTCCCAGGTCTCACTGCTGGTCATGGCTCACATCAACACCATCACCCTAGACTCCCAGGTCTCACTGCTGGTCATGGCTCACATCAACACCATCACCCCCAGACTCCCAGGTCTCACTGCTGCTCATGGCTCACATCAACACCATCACCCTAGACTCCCAGGTCTCACTGCTGGTCATGGCTCACATCAACACCATCACCCCCAGACTCCCAGGTCTCACTGCTGGTCATGGCTCACATCAACACCATCACCTCAGACTCCCAGGTCTCACTGCTGCTCATGGCTCACATCAACACCATCACCCCCAGACACCCAGGTCTCACTGCTGCTCATGGCTCACATCAACACCATCACCTCAGACTCCCAGGTCTCACTGCTGCTCATGGCTCACATCAACACCATCACCCCCAGACTCCCAGGTCTCACTGCTGGTCATGGCTCACATCAACACCATCACCTCAGACTCCCAGGTCTCACTGCTGGTCATGGCTCACATCAACACCATCACCTCAGACTCCCAGGTCACACTGCTGGTCATGGCTCACATCAACACCATCACCTCAGACTCCCAGGTCTCACTGCTGCTCATGGCTCACATCAACACCATCACCCCCAGACTCCCAGGTCTCACTGCTGGTCATGGCTCACATCAACACCATCACCCTCAGACTCCCAGGTCTCACTGCTGGTCATGGCTCACATCAACACCATCACCCCCAGACACCCAGGTCTCACTGCTGGTCATGGCTCACATCAACACCATCACCCCCAGACTCCCAGGTCTCACTGCTGCTCATGGCTCACATCAACACCATCACCTCAGACTCCCAGGTCTCACTGCTGCTCATGGCTCACATCAACACCATCACCCCCAGACACCCAGGTCTCACTGCTGCTCATGGCTCACATCAACACCATCACCCCCAGACTCCCAGGTCTCACTGCTGCTCATGGCTCACATCAACACCATCACCCCAGACTCCCAGGTCTCACTGCTGCTCATGGCTCACATCAACACCATCACCTCAGACTCCCAGGTCTCACTGCTGGTCATGGCTCACATCAACACCATCACCCCCAGACTCCCAGGTCTCACTGCTGGTCATGGCTCACATCAACACCATCACCTCAGACTCCCAGGTCTCACTGCTGCTCATGGCTCACATCAACACCATCACCTCAGACACCCAGGTCTCACTGCTGGTCATGGCTCACATCAACACCATCACCCCCAGGTCTCACTGCTGGTCATGGCTCCATCAACACCATCACCTCAGACTCCCAGGTCTCACTGCTGGTCATGGCTCACATCAACACCATCACCCCCAGACTCCCAGGTCTCACTGCTGCTCATGGCTCACATCAACACCATCACCCCCAGACTCCCAGGTCTCACTGCTGCTCATGGCTCACATCAACACCATCACCCCAGACTCCCAGGTCTCACTGCTGCTCATGGCTCACATCAACACCATCACCCCAGACTCCCAGGTCTCACTGCTGCTCATGGCTCACATCAACACCATCACCCCCAGACTCCCAGGTCTCACTGCTGGTCATGGCTCACATCAACACCATCACCTCAGACTCCCAGGTCTCACTGCTGGTCATCAACACCATCACCCCCAGACTCCCAGGTCTCACTGCTGGTCATGGCTCACATCAACACCATCACCCCCAGACTCCCAGGTCTCACTGCTGGTCATGGCTCTCACTGCTGGTCATGGCACATCAACACCATCACCCCCAGACTCCCAGGTCTCACTGCTGCTCATGGCTCACATCAACACCATCACCTCAGACTCCCAGGTCTCACTGCTGGTCATGGCTCACATCAACACCATCACCCCCAGACTCCCAGGTCTCACTGCTGGTCATGGCTCACATCAACACCATCACCTCAGACTCCCAGGTCTCACTGCTGCTCATGGCTCACATCAACACCATCACCCCCAGACTCCCAGGTCTCACTGCTGCTCATGGCTCACATCAACACCATCACCCCAGACTCCCAGGTCTCACTGCTGCTCATGGCTCACATCAACACCATCACCCCCAGACTCCCAGGTCTCACTGCTGGTCATGGCTCACATCAACACCATCACCTCAGACTCCCAGACTCACTGCTGGTCATGGCTCACATCACACCATCACCTCAGACTCCCAGGTCTCACTGCTGCTCATGGCTCACATCAACACCATCACCCCCAGACTCCCAGGTCTCACTGCTGGTCATGGCTCACATCAACACCATCACCCTCAGACTCCCAGGTCTCACTGCTGGTCATGGCTCACATCAACACCATCACCCCCAGACACCCAGGTCTCACTGCTGGTCATGGCTCACATCAACACCATCACCCCCAGACTCCCAGGTCTCACTGCTGCTCATGGCTCACATCAACACCATCACCTCAGACTCCCAGGTCTCACTGCTGCTCATGGCTCACATCAACACCATCACCCCCAGACTCCCAGGTCTCACTGCTGCTCATGGCTCACATCAACACCATCACCCCCAGACTCCCAGGTCTCACTGCTGCTCATGGCTCACATCAACACCATCACCCCCAGACTCCCAGGTCTCACTGCTGCTCATGGCTCACATCAACACCATCACCTCAGACTCCCAGGTCTCACTGCTGCTCATGGCTCACATCAACACCATCACCCCCAGACTCCCAGGTCTCACTGCTGGTCATGGCTCACATCAACACCATCACCCCCAGACTCCCAGGTCTCACTGCTGCTCATGGCTCACATCAACACCATCACCTCAGACTCCCAGGTCTCACTGCCAGGTCTCAACACCATCACCTCAGACTCCCAGGTCTCACTGCTGGTCATGGCTCACATCAACACCATCACCCCCAGACTCCCAGGTCTCACTGCTGGTCATGGCTCACATCAACACCATCACCCCCAGACACCCAGGTCTCACTGCTGCTCATGGCTCACATCAACACCATCACCCTCAGACTCCCAGGTCTCACTGCTGGTCATGGCTCACATCAACACCATCACCCCCAGACTCCCAGGTCTCACTGCTGGTCATGGCTCACATCAACACCATCACCCCCAGACTCCCAGGTCTCACTGCTGGTCATGGCTCACATCAACACCATCACCCCCAGACTCCCAGGTCTCACTGCTGCTCATGGCTCACATCAACACCATCACCCCCAGACACCCAGGTCTCACTGCTGGTCATGGCTCACATCAACACCATCACCTCAGACTCCCAGGTCTCACTGCTGCTCATGGCTCACATCAACACCATCACCTCAGACTCCCAGGTCTCACTGCTGCTCATGGCTCACATCAACACCATCACCCCCAGACTCCCAGGTCTCACTGCTGCTCATGGCTCACATCAACACCATCACCTCAGACTCCCAGGTCTCACTGCTGCTCATGGCTCACATCAACACCATCACCCCCAGACTCCCAGGTCTCACTGCTGCTCATGGCTCACATCAACACCATCACCCCCAGACTCCCAGGTCTCACTGCTGCTCATGGCTCACATCAACACCATCACCTCAGACTCCCAGGTCTCACTGCTGCTCATGGCTCATCAACACCATCACCCCCAGACTCCCAGGTCTCACATGGCAACACCATCACCTCAGACTCCCAGGTCTCACTGCTGGTCATGGCTCACATCAACACCATCACCCCCAGACTCCCAGGTCTCACTGCTGCTCATGGCTCACATCAACACCATCACCTCAGACTCCCAGGTCTCACTGCTGCTCATGGCTCACATCACACCATCACCTCAGACAGGTCTCACTGCTGGTCATGGCTCACATCAACACCATCACCCCCAGGTCTCACTGCTGGTCATGGCTCACATCAACACCATCACCTCAGACTCCCAGGTCTCACTGCTGCTCATGGCTCACATCAACACCATCACCTCAGACACCCAGGTCTCACTGCCATGGCTCACATCAACACCATCACCCCCAGGTCTCACTGGACTCCCAGGTCTCACTGCTGGTCATGGCTCACATCAACACCATCACCCCCAGACTCCCAGGTCTCACTGCTGGTCATGGCTCACATCAACACCATCACCTCAGACACCCAGGTCTCACTGCTGGTCATGGCTCACATCAACACCATCACCCCCAGACACCCAGGTCTCACTGCTGCTCATGGCTCACATCAACACCATCACCTCAGACTCCCAGGTCTCACTGCTGGTCATGGCTCACATCAACACCATCACCCTCAGACTCCCAGGTCTCACTGCTGGTCATGGCTCACATCAACACCATCACCTCAGACTCCCAGGTCTCACTGCTGCTCATGGCTCACATCAACACCATCACCCCCAGACTCCCAGGTCTCACTGCTGCTCATGGCTCACATCAACACCATCACCCCCAGACACCCAGGTCTCACTGCTGCTCATGGCTTACATCAACACCATCACCTCAGACTCCCAGGTCTCACTGCTGGTCATGGCTCACATCAACACCATCACCCTCAGACTCCCAGACTGCTGGTCATGGCCCAGGTCTCACTGCTGGTCATGGCTCACATCAACACCATCACCCCAGACTCCCAGGTCTCACTGCTGGTCATGGCTCACATCAACACCATCACCCCAGACTCCCAGGTCTCACTGCTGGTCATGGCTCACATCAACACCATCACCCCCAGACTCCCAGGTCTCACTGCTGCTCATGGCTCACATCACACCATCACCTCAGACTCCCAGGTCTCACTGCTGCTCATGGCTCACATCAACACCATCACCTCAGACTCCCAGGTCTCACTGCTGCTCATGGCTCACATCAACACCATCACCCCCAGACTCGCAGGTCTCACTGCTGGTCATGGCTCACATCAACACCATCACCCCCAGACTCGCAGGTCTCACTGCTGGTCATGGCTCACATCAACACCATCACCCCCAGACTCCCAGGTCTCACTGCTGGTCATGGCTCACATCAACACCATCACCCCCAGACTCCCAGGTCTCACTGCTGCTCATGGCTCACATCAACACCATCACCTCAGACTCCCAGGTCTCACTGCTGCTCATGGCTCACATCAACACCATCACCTCAGACTCCCAGGTCTCACTGCTGCTCATGGCTCACATCAACACCATCACCTCAGACTCCCAGGTCTCACTGCTGGTCATGGCTCACATCAACACCATCACCCCCAGACTCCCAGGTCTCACTGCTGGTCATGGCTCACATCAACACCATCACCCCCAGACTCCCAGGTCTCACTGCTGGTCATGGCTCACATCAACACCATCACATCAACACAACACCATCACCTCAGACTCCCAGGTCTCACTGCTGCTCATGGCTCACATCAACACCATCACCCCAGACTCCCAGGTCTCACTGCTGGTCATGGCTCACATCAACACCATCACCTCAGACTCCCAGGTCTCACTGCTGCTCATGGTCACATCAACACCATCACCTCAGACTCCCAGGTCTCACTGCTGGTCATGGCTCACATCAACACCATCACCCCCAGACTCCCAGGTCTCACTGCTGCTCATGGCTCACATCAACACCATCACCTCAGACTCCCAGGTCTCACTGCTGCTCATGGCTCACATCAACACCATCACCTCAGACTCCCAGGTCTCACTGCTGGTCATGGCTCACATCAACACCATCACCCCCAGACTCCCAGGTCTCACTGCTGGTCATGGCTCATCAACACCATCACCTCAGACTCCCAGGTCTCACTGCTGCTCATGGCAATCAACACCATCACCTCAGACACCCAGACTCCATGGCAGGTCTCACTGCTGGTCATGGCTCACATCAACACCATCACCTCTGACTCCCAGGTCTCACTGCTGGTCATGGCTCACATCAACACCATCACCCCCAGACTCCCAGGTCTCACTGCTGCTCATGGCTCACATCAACACCATCACCCTCAGACACCCAGGTCTCACTGCTGCTCATGGCTCACATCAACACCATCACCCCCAGACACCCAGGTCTCACTGCTGCTCATGGCTCACATCAACACCATCACCTCAGACTCCCAGGTCTCACTGCTGGTCATGGCTCACATCAACACCATCACCCTCAGACTCCCAGGTCTCACTGCTGGTCATGGCTCACATCAACACCATCACCTCAGACTCCCAGGTCTCACTGCTGCTCATGGCTCACATCAACACCATCACCCCCAGACTCCCAGGTCTCACTGCTGCTCATGGCTCACATCAACACCATCACCCCCAGACACCCAGGTCTCACTGCTGCTCATGGCTCACATCAACACCATCACCTCAGACTCCCAGGTCTCACTGCTGGTCATGGCTCACATCAACACCATCACCCCCAGACTCCCAGGTCTCACTGCTGGTCATGGCTCACATCAACACCATCACCCCCAGACTCCCAGGTCTCACTGCTGGTCATGGCTCACATCAACACCATCACCTCAGACACCCAGGTCTCACTGCTGGTCATGGCTCACATCAACACCATCACCCTCAGACTCCCAGGTCTCACTGCTGGTCATGGCTCACATCAACACCATCACCTCAGACTCCCAGGTCTCACTGCTGGTCATGGCTCACATCAACACCATCACCTCAGACACCCAGGTCTCACTGCTGGTCATGGCTCACATCAACACCATCACCCCAGACTCCCAGGTCTCACTGCTGGTCATGGCTCACATCAACACCATCACCCTCAGACTCCCAGGTCTCACTGCTGGTCATGGCTCACATCAACACCATCACCCCAGACTCCCAGGTCTCACTGCTGGTCATGGCTCACATCAACACCATCACCCCCAGACTCCCAGGTCTCACTGCTGCTCATGGCTCACATCAACACCATCACCTCAGACTCCCAGGTCTCACTGCTGCTCATGGCTCACATCAACACCATCACCTCAGACTCCCAGGTCTCACTGCTGCTCATGGCTCACATCAACACCATCACCCCCAGACTCCCAGGTCTCACTGCTGGTCATGGCTCACATCAACACCATCACCCCCAGACTCCCAGGTCTCACTGCTGGTCATGGCTCACATCAACACCATCACCCCCAGGTCTCACTGCTGGTCATGGCTCACATCAACACCATCACCTCAGACTCCCAGGTCTCACTGCTGCTCATGGCTCACATCAACACCATCACCTCAGACTCCCAGACTGCTGCTCATGGCTCACATCAACACCATCACCTCAGACTCCCAGGTCTCACTGCTGCTCATGGCTCACATCAACACCATCACCCCCAGACTCCCAGGTCTCACTGCTGGTCATGGCTCATCAACACCATCACCTCAGACTCCCAGGTCTCACTGCTGCTCATGGCTCACATCAACACCATCACCCCCAGACTCCCAGGTCTCACTGCTGGTCATGGCTCACATCAACACCATCACCCCCAGACTCCCAGGTCTCACTGCTGGTCATGGCTCACATCAACACCATCACCCCCACCCAGGTCTCACTGCTGGTCATGGCTCACATCAACACCATCACCCCAGACTCCCAGGTCTCACTGCTGCTCATGGCTCACATCAACACCATCACCTCAGACTCCCAGGTCTCACTGCTGCTCATGGCTCACATCAACACCATCACCTCAGACTCCCAGGTCTCACTGCTGGTCATGGCTCACATCAACACCATCACCCCAGACTCCCAGGTCTCACTGCTGGTCATGGCTCACATCAACACCATCACCCCCAGACTCCCAGGTCTCACTGCTGGTCATGGCTCACATCAACACCATCACCCCCAGACTCCCAGGTCTCACTGCTGGTCATGGCTCACATCAACACCATCACCCCAGACTCCCAGGTCTCACTGCTGCTCATGGCTCACATCAACACCATCACCTCAGACTCCCAGGTCTCACTGCTGGTCATGGCTCACATCAACACCATCACCCCCAGACTCCCAGGTCTCACTGCTGGTCATGGCTCACATCAACACCATCACCCCCAGACTCCCATGGTCACATCACTCCAATTCACATACCGCCTCAACAGTTCCACAAATGACCCAATCTCTATTGCACTCCACACTGCCCTTTCCCACCTGGACAACAGGAACACGTGAGAATGCTGTTCGTTGACTACAGCTCAGCGTTCAACACCATAGTGCCCTCCAAGCTCATCACTTAGCTAAGGACCCTGGGACTGAACACCTCCCTCTACAACTGGATCCTGGACTTCCTGACGGGCCGCCCATTTCTCTGACAATCTAAGGTTGATTATCTACAAGGTTATGGTTGAATGACCTGTTTTTAATATTTCACCAGCTTGTGTTATGTTATTGGTTATTGAGGGGTTACGGAGTGAGAAATACTTTGTTTCACCTTGCTGAATTTTGAATGTGGTTTTGGGGAAAGCTCCTGTTTTATTACTGAGTGTTTTAATGCTGATGGTTTGAGAAAACAGTCCACTGCTCTTTATTGTTTTGAGTGTTACCAGTGTGAAGCTAAAAGACACCATACCGTTGCTCTTGTTTTGTTGTGTTGACAATCAAGACTCTCAACACTAATTCCACTGGTCCTAGTGGATGAACATTCTATAATTCTTACACTTCATAATGGAATTAAACCAAACGATTCTAAACTACTTTTAACCATTAAGAGACTGAAAATGATACAAAAACACGTTGACTTGAAGAACGATGCGGATACAAAGTTTGTTAACAGAATGACGGGTTTGTGTCGTTCTGTGTGGAAATGGTTAGAAGTAGGCATAGAGTTGTATGGTTTGTTTAACGTTGTAGAATGTTCAGTGGAAACAGTGCTTGTGCTCCATGGAGTTGTATGGATTGTTTAACTTTGCATTCATTGGTTTTTCATACATTTTTAAAGTGACAACTCTGTGTGTCAGCATCACTCTGTTACCTTGGAATTGCCCCTAATCTATTCAACATGAATAGCCAGGCGATTTTGAGGTAAGAAAATGCTTGTGTTGCTTATAGGGTGATGTTTGAATCGGCTACTGAGGATGGGGTGGTAATGTCAATCACTGAGTGTATCAGATATTAGTAATGAATTTGAACTGAATATGTTTGTACTCAACAGCCAGTGTTTTTCTTCACTTATGGCCTAATCTGACTGGCTGTTGCCGTAAATCCTATATTTATTTTATGGAAAATAGGTTTCTGCTGGACGGGATGTATGTTTCGCTAGCTAAGATACATGTTTGTCTTTTCTGGAGCTATACCACAATCAAGATTTGTGAAAATCACCCTGAACTCTTTCGGTCTTCTCTTCTTTTAGATCCACCTCTAGCCTACCATGTCTGAACCAGGTTGTGGTGTTCCAGCCCAGAGAAGCTCACAGCAGGGTCCAGAGTTGCTGTCAGTGAAGCTGGGGGACTGCAGTCAAACAGTCGAACTCAATGTGATTGTCAAAGACGAGGAGGAGGAGAGAGAAATCAATGAGGGGGAGGAGGAAGAGCGAGAGGAGGACAGGGCCTCTGTTGACTCAGGTAAATTCAGGCTAAAATCCTTTGGTTCAGAGGTAAACAACCCAAAATAAGCATTGATTTTCTGGTTCATTAAGAAATGTAAACATGTGTTTTTGGTTGTTGAATAAAATGTTAATTCTGAATATTTAGGCAAGTTAGCTGGCAAACTCATTGATTCTGCTTTGTAGTATAACCCTCAGACTTCTGTATGTGTAAGAGGTGAGGCGAGTGCCCCCAAAAATGGCTTCCAACCAATATGCAATGCATTGTAATTTGACAATTGGTTTCAGAGCTGGTCATGGGTGCACCTCAGCCACGCTCAAGGTCCTAGACAATATCATAACCGCCACCGATAAAAGACAGTACTGTGCAGCCATCTTCATCGATCTGACCAAGGTTTTCGACTCTGTCAATCACCGTATTCTTATTGGCAGACTCGACTGCCCTGGTTTCTCAAATGATTGCCTCGCCTGGTTTACCAACTACTTCTCTGATAGAGTTCAGTGTGTTCAATCGTTCGGCCTGTTATCCGGACCTCTGGTACTCTCTATGGGGGTACCACAGGGTTCAATTCTTGGGCCGACTCTTTTCTCTGTATATATCAACGATGTCGCTCTTGCTGCGGGTGATTCCCTGATCCACCTCTACGCAAAGGACACCATTTTGTATACATCTGGCCCTTCTTTGGACACTTAACTAACCTTCAATGCCATTCAACACTCCTTCTGTGGCCTCCAACTGCTCTTAAATGCTAGTAAAACCAAATGCATGCTTTTCAACCGTTCGCTGCCTGTACCTGCCTGCCCGACTAGCTTTACTACTCTGGACGGTTCTGACCTAAAATATGTGGACAACTACAAATACCTAGGTGTCTGGCTAGACTGTAAACTCTCCTTCCAGACTCATATCAAACATCTCCAATCCAAAATCAAATCTAGAATCGGCTTTCTATTTCGCAACAAAGCCTCCTTCACTCACGCCGCCAAACTCACCCTAGTAAAACTGACTATCCTACCGATCCTCGACTTCGGCGATGTCATCTAGAAAATAGCTTCCAATACTCTACTCAGCAAACTGGATGCAGTATATCACAGTGCCATCCGTTTCGTTACCAAAGCCCCATATACCACCCACCATTGCGACCTGTATGCTCTCGTCGGCTGGCCCTCGCAACATATTCGTCGCCAGACCCACTGTCTCCAGGTCATCTATAAATCTATGCTAGGTAAAGCTCCACCTTACCTCAGTTCACTGGTCACGATATCAACACCCAACCGTAGCACGCGCTCCAGCAGGTATATCTCACTGTTCATCCCCCAAGCCAGCACCTCCTTTGGCCGCCTTTCCTTCCAGTTCTCTGCTGCCAGTGACTGGAACGAAATGCAAAAAATTGCTGAAGCTGGAGACTTACATTTCCCTCACTAACTTTAAACATCAGCTATCTGAGCAGCTAACCGTTTTTATCGCTGCAGCTGTACATAGTCCATCTGTAAATAGCCCACCCAATCTACCAACCTCATCCCCATAAATGCATTGTAATTTGACATTGTAATTTCACAATGGCATTATCTATGTGCGATGCAATGCAACAAGCCCCTTGCAAAATATTTCTTTCAATACTCTGTTATTCCTAATGACTGTTGAATCCTACATTGTTAAACTTAAAGCCTTTGTTCCTCTGTCTGTTTCTTACCCTATATCTGTTCATATTCTTACAGGAGAGATCCCCAACCCAGACTCAGTCAACGAGCCCAGTTCCACAGAATCAATACTACCACCTGGTTGTGGGAGTTACCCCTGTCCTCAATGTGAGAAGAGTTTCAGTTCCTCAACTAACCTAAAGAATCATCAAAGAGTACACACTGGAGAAAAACCTTTTGACTGCTCAGCATGTGGGAAGAGTTTCAGTGAGAAAGTAAACCTTAAGAGACATGAGAGAGTACATAGTGGAGAGAAGCCTTACCACTGCACCCAATGTGGGAAGAGCTTCAATCATTCTGGAAGCCTTAAGGAACATGAGAGAATACATACAGGGGAGAAGCCTTACCACTGCTCTCTGTGTGGAAAGAATTTTCGTGTCGCAGGAGGCCTAAAGAATCATCAGAGATCACACAGTGGAGAGAAGCCTTACCACTGCACTCAGTGTGGGGAGGGATTCACTCAGCTAAGAAGTCTTAAAAATCATGAGAGAATACCCATTGGAGGGAAGCCTGCCTGTCCTTTCAATGTAATTGTACAAGAGGAGGAGGGTGAGAGGGGCATCGATGTGGAGGAAAAGAGAGAAGTTGAGGGAGAGGAGGACAAAAGTGGTGTAGTAAACAGTGCATGTCAGAGCAAAAACCAAACCATGAGGTCGAAGGAATTGTCCGTAGAGCTCCGTGACAGGATTGTGTCGAGGCACAGATCTGGGGAAGGGTACCAAAAATTTCTGCAGCATTGAAGGTCCCCAAGAACACAGTGGCCTCCATCATTCTTAAATGGAAGAAGTTTGGAACCACCAAGACTCTTCCTAGAGCTGGCCGCCCGGCAAAACTGAGCAATCGGGGAGAAGGGCCTTGGTCAGGGAGGTGACCAGAACGTTACGGTAACCGTATTACCGCCACACTGGGGTTCATGATGGCCGTTTAGTCACGGTAATTAGGCTTCTCCGAGCTTTGATGCAGCTGATGGTCATTACTAGCCACCAAACTTTCTTAACTGCCTGGTACTCAGCACTCTGTTGTCCCTCTAATCACTCTGGGATCAATGCAAATGTATTCCAACATCTAATCAAACACTTCATGATAATGGTCCATTCCAAATCAAAACTAAACTAATTTCACACATTATTTTGTAAATGTAAAGACAACTTTAATATCAAGAATAGTCTGATAGGTGACAATGTCAGCTTGTGGATGATGTATTGTCACTTGTGGATGATGTGTTGTCACTTGTGGATGATGTGTTGTCACTTGTGGATGATGTGTTTCCACTTGTGGATGATGTGTTGTCACTTGTGGATGATGTGTTGTCACTTGTGGACTGATGATGTGTTGTCACTTGTGGATGATGTGTTATCACTTGTGGATGATGTGTTTCCACTTGTGGATGATGTGTTGTCACTTGTGGATGATGTGTTGTCACTTGTGGATGATGATGTGTTTCCACTTGTGGATGATGTGTTGTCACTTGTGGATGATGTGTTGTCACTTGTGTTGTCACTTGTGGATGATGTGTTGTCACTTGTGGATGATGTGTTGTCACTTGTGGATGATGTGTTATCACTTGTGGATGATGTATGTGGATGATGATGTGTTGTCACTTGTGGATGATGATGTGTTGTCACTTGTGGATGATGTGTTTCCACTTGTGGATGATGTTTCCACTTGTGGATGATGCCCAGCTCGTGCAGTAAGGCAAGAAACAGTGTATGCCTTTTTTATTTGTGACTTTTTCAAATCATAGTCGCACTCCTCATGAAGCCAAGCCCACAGGCCTATATGTTCTGATAAGGTTTGTATCACAACTAAAGTGGCCAAATCACTTCTTATAATTAAGCACATTAATCCGCTTTATAACTGGCGTAGAGCCTAACTGGCATACATTGGCTGCCCAATTTGTTTTTGCTTTCGAGAAGTGTTTTCCCGCTAATTGATTTCATTTTTGTAACATCGGCTCTTATAGCCTACTGAGGTTTGTGCATTCCTACGCTCATAATGTGGTGAAATAGCCTGATAGTTTATTATCATTTTAAGCTAAATGTTCCGAGCTGTTGCATCAGCCTCAAGTGGTTGTATTAATTTGGGATCTATCGCATCCCACAACTGTCCCAGAGTATGTTTGGCATATTTATTTCTTGCACAGAAGGACAAATTGACCAATAGAATAGGTAAACGTTTGTACTATGGGGGATAGTAGATTGACATAGGCAAGTGCTTTTGCTGTTTGTTAGGCCTCCTCATCTTGTTGGTTGACGTAAAGTAGGCTAAATGTGGACCGTTCTAACTTCTTCAATATGCGCCATGGAATTCGAAAAGAGGGGCTTGCGCAGTTTTATTTTACCTTTATTTAACCAGGCAAGTCAGTTAAGAACAAATTCTTATCTTCAATGACGGCCTAGGAACTGTGGGTTAACTGCCTGTTCAGGGTCAGAAGGACAGATTTGTACCTTGTCAGCTCGGGGTTTGAACTTGCAACCTTCCGGTTACTAGTCCAACGCTCTAACCACTAGGCTACCCATCCCCCCAATGTATCTGTCTTCACTTGTAGCCTAGTTCTCAGCTGAAATTCTCACAAGAAGGACCAGATCACGTGACGGGCGTTGGCTGATAGGAATGTAGATATCTGAGAGAGCCATGTGAGTGAAGTGCTTCGGCGAACGGCAGCTGGGAGAAGGGAATTATAATTGTTATATTCAGCCCAAAGGCACCGTGATGCATTTACGTCCACACAAGGGGGGGCGTCGCCCGGGAAATTCGAGGCCTGATGTGAATATTATCAAGTGCTTGTCAAAATTTTGAATGAGAGACTGATGAAGTGTGTGCAGCTTGCGACAATTTTTCAAATCGTGCTTAGAGTCCCATCATGCAGGCTTAGAATGTATTGAAAAATCAGAACATATATCCCAACGTTTGTATCACAACTAAAGTTGCATAAGTAACTCTACATGAAGCATATAGTAGGACAGGATCCTGTGTTAACCGCTCAACACAGAGTAGCCACATGTGCGCACTTCCTTTTAAATTGTTTGTAGAAAATATCCTTTCTATCTTATTAAGCTGTATTCGTCGTACTATAAAATAATTTAAAAAAATAATGCCATGGAATTCTAAGCAAATCTTGTCTGCTAAATGAACTAGTGTAGCCCACAGCCATATCAGGACCTAACGTAAGGACAACTTTTACAGAGTATGGTATTCTGTTCTTCTGAAATAGACTACATTTTATTCATATCGTGTTTCTTTAGACCTGTCTAAAATAAATAATGGATTTATTGTGATGTAGACTAGGTTAAATGGATGTATTAGACTTTTTTAAACATGTAGAAGTTCCAAAGGTCTACATCAGTGGCTTGTAGGCTGCGTGTGGAAGCCAGGAGATGCGAAATGTGTTTGTTATTAATTAACGATCAATTACCGTGAGACCGGCAGTTATTTGCTTGACAATCACCGGCTGACAAAATGTCATGACCACCACAGCCCTACTCTGACAGAGCTCCAGACTTACTCTGTGGAGATGGGAGAACCTTCCAGAAGGACAACCATCTCTGCAGCATTCAGGCCTTTATGGTAGAATGGCCAGACGAAGCCACTCCTCAGTAAAACGCACATGAGAGCCTCACTTGGAGTTTGCCAAAATGCACCTAAAGGACTCTCAGACCATGAGAAACCAGATTCTCTAGTCTGATGAAAGGAAACCAGGCACCGCTCATCACATGGCCAATACCATCCATATGGTGAAGCATGGTGGTGGCAGCATGATGCTGTGGGTATGTTTTTCAGCAGGAGGGACTGGGAGACTAGTCAGGATCGAGGGAAGATGAATGGCGCAACATATAGAGAGATCCTTGATGAAAACCTGCTGCAGAGCGCTCAGGATCTCAAACTGGGGTGAAGGTTCACCTTCCAACAAAACAACAACCCGAAGCACACAGCCAAGAGAATGCAGGAGTGGCTTCTGGACATGTCTCTGAATGTCCTTGAGTGGCCCAGCCAAAAGACCGGACATGAACCCGATCAAACATCTCTGGGGAGACCTGAAAATAGCTGTACAGCGACGCTCCCCATCCAACCTGACAGAGCTTGAGAGGATCTGCTGAGAAGAATGGGAGAAACTCTGTAAATACAGGTGTGTCAAGCGTGTGGCGTCATACCCAAGAAGATTTGAGGCTGTAATCTCTGTCAAAGGTGCTTCAACAAAGTACTGAGTTAAGGGTCTGAATACTTATGTAAATGTGATATTTCAGTTTTTTATTTGTAATAAATTAGCAAAAATGTCAAAACTATTCTTGTTTTGTCATTATGGATTAGAGTATTGTGTGTAGATTGATGAGGGGGGGGGGGGGGGGGGGTACAATTTAATAAATTTTAGAATAAGGCTGTAATGTAACAAAATGTTTAAAAAGTTGTCTGAATACTTTCCAAATGCACTGTATATAGACAGGTGTGTGCCTTTCCCACTCATGTCCAATCAATCAAGTTGTAGAAACATCTCAAGGATGATCAATGGAAACAGGAGGCACCTGAGCTCAATTTCAAGTCCCATAGGAAGGGGTCTGAATACTTATGTAAATAAGGTATTTCCATTTTTTTATTTTATCCATTTGCAAAGGTTTCTAAAAACCTGTTTTCGCTTTATCATTATTTTGTATTATTGTGTCTAAATTGTTAGGAATTGTTTTATTTATCCATTTTAGAACAAGGCTGTAATGTAACAATGCAGTTAGATGCAGTTTATCGTAGCGCACTGCTCTTTATTACGGGAGACAGTTTTAGTGCTCATCACTGCATTCTCTACCAGCAAGTTGTTTGGCCCTCTGTGATGTCATCGCTGCATTCTCTACCAGCAAGTTGGTTGGCCCTCTGTGATGTCATCACTGCATTCTCTACCAGCAAGTTGGTTGGCCCTCTGTGATGTCATCACTGCATTCTCTACCAGCAAGTTGGTTGCCCCGCTGTTACGTAGGTAAATAAATGGCTATGTTTTAATTTATAAAGCCCTTTTACAAAAAGTCTCACCATACCTAACCTGTTTACCACACCCGGTCTCAGGGATGGTTAACTCTGGAAACTCCTTTGGTCTCTACTGAGTTCGGTACATCAGCCTTTAGTCTTCTTGCACCTTATTTGTGGAACAGTCTTCAAAATGTTAAATGTGATGTTTTGATGCTGCGAAGGGGTCATTCAGAAAGCTGATTGAGGACCTTATAACTGATGAATGTTTATTTCTGCTTGCATTTTGTATTTATACTGGGGGGGGGGGGGGGATATTAACGCAACATGCAACTATTTCTAAGATTTTATTGAGTTACAGTTCATATAAGGAAAATCAGTCAATTGAAATAAATTCCTTTGGCCCTAATCTATGGATTTCACATGACTGGGAACTGGAAGATGCTGTCGTATAAGTCGAGCATCCCAAACATGCTCAATGGGTGACATGTCTCGTGAGAATTGCAGGCCATGGAAGAACTGAGACATTTTCAGTTTCCTGGAATTGTGTACATGTAGCGGTCTTTATATGTACCACAGAAGAAAAAACAGGAAATAAAGAGCGACACCAGAGCTGTCTATTTTGGTCTTTTACATAGATCTGCAATGGTATTATGAAAAGACAAGACAGGAATACATCAGTATCATAAATGCAATGGTTCATTGGATCAGTCTAAAACATTGCACCTACACTGCTGCCATCTAGTGTCCAAAAGCTAAATTGTGCCTGGGCTGGAATAATACACTATGGCCTTTCTTTTGCATTTCAAAGATGATGGTACAAAAAAATAATATAAAAAATGCATGTTTTTTTCTGTGTATTATCTTTTACCAGATCTAATTTGTTATATTCTCCTACATTCATTTCACATTTCCACAAACTTCAAAGTGTTTCCTTTCAAATGGTATCAAGAATATGCATATCCTTGCTTTAGGTCCTGAGCTACACGTTAGATTTGGGTATGTAATTTTAGGAAAAAAATTCAAAAACAGGGTTCGATTCTAAAGAGATTTTTTTAAATATCATCCAGCTACTGAAGCTACTTCCTTAACATTAACAGGCAGTACTACTGTAGCTACTTCCTTAACATTAACAGGCAGTACTACTGTAGCTACTTCCTTAACATTAACAGGCAGTACTACTGTAGCTACTTCCATTAACAGGCAGTAACATTAACATTAACAGGCAGTACTACTGTAGCTACTTCCTTAACATTAACAGGCAGTACTACTGTAGGCAGTACTACTGTAGCTACTTAACATTAACAGCAGTACTAGTTCTACATTAACAAGTACTACTATAGCTAACATTAACCTACTAACACTTCCTTAACAGGCAGTACTACTGTAGCTACTTCCTTAACATTAACAGAGTACTACTGTAGCTACTTCAGTACTACTGTAGCTATTTCCTTAACATTAACAGGCAGTACTACTGTAGCTATTCCTTAACATTAACAGGCAGTACTAAGCTACTTAACAGGCAGTACTACTGTAGCTACTTCCTTAACATTAACAGGCAGTACTACTGTAGCTACTTCCTTAACATTAACAGACAGTACTACTGTAGCTATTTCCTACTAACATTAACAGGCAGTACTACTGTAGCTACTTCCTTAACATTAACAGGCAGTACTACTGTAGCTACTTCCTTAACATTAACAGGCAGTACTACTGTAGCTACTTCCTTAACATTAACAGGCAGTACTACTGTACTACTTCCTTAACATTAACAGGCAGTACTACTGTAGCTACTTCCTTAACATTAACAACTACTGCAGTTTTACTGTAGCTACTTCCTTAACATTAACAGGCAGTACTACTGTAGCTACTTCCTTAACATTAACAAGCAGTACTACTGTAGCTACTTCCTTAACATACTAACTACTTCCTTAACATTAACAGGCAGTACTACTGTAGCTACTTTCCTTAACATTAACAGGCAGTACTACTGTAGCTATACTTCCTTAACATTAACAGGCAGTACTACTGTAGCTACTTCCTTAACATTAACAGGCAGTAGTACTACTACATACAGTACTACTGTAGCTACTTCACGAACAGGGATGTAAACAAATTTGTGCACAACATTTTGAGAGAAATAAGCTTTTAGTGCTTATGGAACATTTCTGGGATCTTTTATTCCAGCTCATGAATCATGGGACCAACACTTTACACGTTGCATTTATATTTTTGTTCAGTGTATGTTGGCTAGACCTTCTATAAATCAATCATTTCACCGTATTAGCGTAAAATAAATATAGACTATGCAGAGCCTTTGGTCCATTCGGATCTATCAGCTGTAGTTACATAGACCTGAGATCCGATGACAATCAAACAGGACCCGAGGGACAGGTTAGCATTTCAGACCAGAACGGCCCGGGTCTCGGCTATATTGGGTCCACCCGGACCTTGAAGACCTCTAATTGACATCCAAAGTCAACAATATGAGTGTGTTATGTCATGATCTGCTTGTAAACTGTGAAATGTTGTCAACTATCCTTCAACTGAATTATAAATACAAACAGTTCCAACTGTCTGTGTGGCTCCTCTTCTTCACTGAAAGTGTATTGTGTTGGTAGATTGTCTTTATTGATGATAAGTCAGTATAGTATTATGGTGATAATAAATTAAGGATAACAGATGCTGTTGTATAATATAACATCACACTGATCACACTGTTGTAATCCCCGAGCTGACAAGGTACAAAATCTGTCGTTCTGCCCCTGAACAGGCAGTTAACCCACTGTTCCTAGGCCGTCATTGAAAATAAGAATTTGTTCTTAACTGACTTGCCTAGAAATAAAGATAAAAAAATGTAATGTAATAAAAGCTGTCTTGTTTTGGTTGTTTTAGGGCGACAGGGTGGTTAGAGCGTTAGACTAGTAACCGGAAGGTTGCTGGTTCGAATCCCTGAGTTGAAAAGGTACAAATCTGTCGTTCTGCCCCTAAACAAGGCAGTTTGAGGGATGCCTTCATTGTAATTTATTTTGTATATATATATATATTATTTATTTTGTATATATATATTTGCATTTGTTTGACCGGACTTCTGTCTGTCAAAGAGGCTAACAAAACATGCACAATGACTACGCTGATACTACACTCACGAACATTTCCTGCAGCATCTCATAATCCAGACCAAACTCACTCGGAAAGTGGACACATTTTTTCCTCTTGCTCTACGAGACCTCAACATTTCCAATTATTTTCAGCCAAAAATTCAAGAAATCAGTTCCAGGTAACCTATTGCTAATTGTTATTATTTGTTTTAATGATGCTTGTAACACGGTCTGTAAACCAAACATTCCAGGATGAAACCGCACTGGTTTCCGCGGCCTGGTTTTGTTGTTCCCCCAGCTAGTTAGCTGTTAGCCAGTTAGCAACACATCTCCCGTCAAACCCGTTTGTGTAGCTAGCTAGCTAACATGCTAACTTTATTTCAGGGTCACTGTTGAAGTGTGACTTCCATTTCATAGTTAGCCAGCTGTCGACTCATCGTGAGTAAAATGACTGTACCAAGGAATAGGCTAACAGGCTGCTCATTGTTTAGCCACAGATTAATTAAATATGTTGTATAACTAACCTGTCAAGGGAGCTAGCTCGCAAAATTATGACTCCCCGGCCTGCGGTTTATGCAAACAGTTAATTCCTTGAACAAACCTACAGTGTCATTGCGCAAAATGGTACGCAGCATTATCTGGATATTTGTGCAACAAAAATTCAACCTTCAGCTACAATTTCTGCCAAGCCGTCCACGTATACACCTACGCAAGCACGTTCGGTAAATTCGACGCAGTGATGGAAAAAAAGTGGTTGTCATACTTGAGTAAAAGTAAAGATATCTTAATTAATAGAAAATGACTCAAATAAAAGTCACCCAGTAAAATAGTACTTGAGTAAACGTCTAAAAGTATTTGGTTTTAAATATACTTAAGTATCAAAAGTAAACGTAATGCTAGGGACACACCCCAACACTCAGACATAATTTAAAAACGAAGCATTTGTGTTTAGTGAATCCGCCAGATTAGGTAGGAGGGATGACCAGGGATGTTCTCTTGATAAGTGTGTGAAATTGACAATTTTCATGTCCTGCTAAGCATTCAACATGTAATGAGTACTTTTGGGTGTCAGGGAAACTGTGGAGTAAGTAGTACCTACTTTTCTTTAGAAATGTAGTGAAGTAAAAGTTCTCAAAAATATAAATATTGTAACGACCCTGTGTTTATAAACGCGGATATCGTCTCTGCCGCTTGAGAATGCTTTTGCGGCACAGTCGATAGCGGACTTCGGGGCTAGAAGGTCGAGGGTTCGAGTCCTGCTCCCATCCTGTTTCATTACAATATAAATATTGTGATGATCAATGCATGGTCCGTTTCCCATGAATTATTCAAGCAAATTAATAAGGAATGTCGTCATAAGAAGCAAAATTTGGGTTTCCATCAAAAATAATGCAGCTGTGAAGCAGGGAAAAGTAACTAAGTATTTCGGGGTCACATATCTTCTTCTTCTATGGTATAATGGCGTTGCAGTGGGCAGTGTGCAGTGTGGTAGAGATTGCATCGTCTGTGGACCTATTTGGGCGGTAAGCAAATTGGAGTGGGTATAGGGTGTCAGGTAGTGTGGAGGTGATATGGTCCTAGTCTCTCAAAGCACTTCATGATGACGGAAGTGAGAGCGTGCCTGTATTCAGGGGGATGCTTAGTCGCTTTAGCCACAGTTACCTTAGCTTTCTATGGGAACAGGAACAATGGTGGCCCTCTTGAAGCATGTGGGAACAGCAGACTGGGATAGGGATTGATTGAATATGTCCGTAAATACACCAGCCAGCTGGTCTGCACATGCTCTGAGGGCGATATATGAATGAGTGATGTGGATGCCGTCTGGGCCTGCAGCCTTGCAAGGGTTAACACGTTTAAATGTTTTACTCACCTCGGCTGCAGTGAAGGAGAGTCCACATGTTTTCGTTGCAGGCCGTGTCAGTGGTACTGTAATGTCCTCAAAGCGGGCAAAAGTTATTAGGTCTGCCTGGGAGCAAGACATCCTGGTCCGTGACTGGGCTGGTTTACTTTTTGTAATCCGTGATTGACTGTAGACCCTGCCACATACCTCTTGTGTCTGAGCTTTATGTTGAATTGAGATTCTACTTTGTCTCTATACTGACGCTGAGCTTGTTTGATTGCCTTATGGAGGGAATAGCTGCACTGTTTGTATTCGGTCATGTTTCCCGGTCACCTTGCCCTGATTAAAAGCAGTGGTTTGTGCTTTCAGTTTCACGCGAATGCTGCCATCAATCCACTGTAATCAATATACTGTATTTTATACCATTACATTTACATTTAAGTCATTTAGCAGACGCTCTTATCCAGAGCGACTTACAAATTGGTGAATTCACCTTCTGACATCCAGTGGAACAGCCACTTTACAATAGTGCATCTAAATCATTAAGGGGGGGTGAGAAGGATTACTTATCCTATCCTAGGTATTCCTTGAAGAGGTGGGGTTTCAGGTGTCTCCGGAAGGTGGTGATTGACTCCGCTGTCCTGGCGCTCGTGAGGGAGTTTGTTCCACCATTGGGGGCCAGAGCAGCGAACAGTTTTGACTGGGCTGAGCGGAACTGTACTTCCTCAGTGGTAGGGAGGCGAGCAGGCCAGAGGTGGATGAACGCAGTGCCCTTGTTTGGGTGTAGGGCCTGATCAGAGCCTACCATCTATTGCATCTATGCTGCTCGGTCATTGCTCATCCGTATATTTATATGTATATATTTTCATCTCTTTACTTAGATTTGTGTGTATTAGGTAGTTGTTGTGGAATTGTTAGATTACTTGTTAGATATTGCTGCACTGTCGGAACTAGAAGCATAAGAATTTTGCTACACTCATAATAACATCTGCTGACCATGTGTATGTGCATGTGTGACCAATAACATTTGATTTGATTTATGCTACTAGGCCTCATGCCATGAATTTGCATAGCCATCCCGAGACAACTCCAAAATAGTGTCCTACTCATATCAGTGCGCTCAAAAACTACTTGAACATTACGAAAACTCTATTCGATCAAATAAACCTTGTATAGCAAATAAGCCATTGTTTTTTGTTGTTGACCAAATTCGACTCGCTCTCATTGACCTCCATACAAAAACTCCTTGCTTGGTGGGCAAAACAACGAGAAAACGCCACCTGCTGGAGGGAGACAGATTTGCAGCCAAGTTGGGCATATTTTCCTGTCTGTGTATACAGTCTTGGCCAAAAGTTTTGAGAATGACACAAATATTAATTTTCATAAAGTCTGCTGACTCAGTTTGTATGATGGCAATTTGCATATACTCCATAATGTTCTAAAGAGTGGTCAGATAAACTGAAATTAATTGTGAAGTCCCTCTTTGCCGGCAAATGAACTGAATCCCCAAAAACATTTCCATTGCATTTCAGCCCTGCCACAAAAGGACCAGCTGAGATCATGTCAGTGATTCTCTCCTTAACTTCTTATGACTGGGGTCAGTATTGAGTAGCTTGGATGAATAAGGTGCCCAGAGTAAACTGCCTGCTACTCATGCCCAGTTCCTAATATATGCATATTATTAGTACTTTTGGATAGAAAACACACTGAAGTTTCTAAAACTGTTTGAATGATGTCTGTGAGTATAATAGAACTCATATGGCAAGCAAAAACCTGAAAGAAAATCCAACCAGGAAGTGTGAAATGTGAGGTTTGTAGTTTTTCAAGTCATTGCCTATTGAATATACAGTGTCTATGGGGTCTAATTGCACTTCCTAAGGCTTCCACTAGATGTCAACAGTCGTTAGAACCTTGTTTGATGCTTCTACTGTGAAGGAGGGGGGGATGGGAGATGAATGAGTCAGAGGTCTGCCAGAGTGCCACGAATTTGACCGCGTTTCATGTGAGTTTGCTTACGTTCCATTGCATTTCTACAGACAAAGGAGTTGTCCTGTTGGAACATTATTGCAGATTTATGATTAAAACATCCTAAAACTTGATTCTATACATCGTTTGACATGTTTCTACGGACTGTAATGGAACTTTTGACTTTGTCTGCTCGTGCCTCATGAATTTGGATTACTGGGCTAAACGCGTTAACAAAAGGAGGTATTTGAACATAAATGATGGACTTTGTTGAACAAATCAAACATTTATTGTGGAACTGGGATTCCTGGGAGTGCATTCTGATGAAAATCATCAAAGGTAAGTGAATATTTATATTGCTATTTCTGACTTCTGTTGACTCCACAACATGCCGGATATCTGTATGGCTTGTTTTGTTGTCTGAGCTCTGTACTCAGATTATTACAGTGTGTGATTTTTTTGGTAAAGCTTTTTGAGCTCTGACACAGTGGTTGCATTAACTTTTTATGGCTGCAGGGCAGTATTGAGTAGCTTGGATGAAAAGGTGCCCATTGTAAACGCCAGCTCCTCAGTCTCAGTTGCTAATATATGCATATTACTATTAGTAGTATTGGATAGAAAAATATTGTCTGTGAGTATAACAGAACAGATATTGCAGGCAAAACCCTGAGGAAAATCAAAATATTTTGAAAACTCCATGTTCCATAGCTCCTTTGCTGGATTTAAAGGGTTATGAACCAGATTCCTTATCCTATTGCTTCCTCAAGGTGTCAACAGTCTTCAGACATAGTTTCAGGCTTTTATTTTGAAAAATTAGCCAGAACGATAACATCGCGTCAAGTGGTCACATGAGTTTTGCTCGCAGCAACAGAGTTTGGACAGGTATTTGATTGCTTTTCTGATTTTCGTGACCAAGCTTCCTGATGCTAAGTGAACTTCATGCTTTGTCGTGAGATCGATAAACTTACACAAACGCTTGATTGCTTTCGCCGTAAAGCATAATTACAAAATCTGACACGACAGGTGGATTAACAAAAGACTAAGCTGTGTTTTCCAATATTGCACTTGTGATTTCATGAATATAAATATTTGTAGTATTACTCATTGAATGTTGCGCTATGCTATTCAGCGGTTGTTGATGACACTTATCCCAATAGGGGGATTGCAGCCATAACAAGTTAAGGAGAGGTTTATCTAAAGTTCCATGTATAACACTTGTATTTTCGTCAACATTTATGCTGAGTATTTCTGTAACTTAATGTGGCTCTCTGCAAAATCACCAGATGTTTTGGAACTACTGAACGTAACGCACAAATGTAAACTCAGATTTTTGCATATAAATATGAACTTTAATGAACAAAACATACATGTATTGTGTAACATGAAGTCCTATGAGTATCATCTGATGAAGATAATCAAAGGTTAGAGATTACTTTTATCTCTATTTCTGCTTTTTGTGACTCCTCTCTTTGGCTGGAAAAATGGCTGTGTTTTTTGTGACTAGGTGCAGACCTAACATAATCGTTTGGTGTGCTTTAAGTCGTAAAGCCTTTTTTTGAGACACTGTGGTGGGATTAACAACTAGATTATCTTTTAAAATGGTGTAAAATACTTTTATGTTTGAGGAATTTTAATTATGAGATTTCTGTTGTTTTGAATTTGGCGCACTGCACTTTCACTGGCTGTTGTCATATCGATCCCGTTAGCAGGATCTAAGCCATAAGAAATTAACACAGGTGTGAGTGTTGACGAGGACAAGGCTGGAGATCACTCTGTCATGCTGAATGAGTTCGAATAACAGACTGGAAGCTTCAAAAGTAGGGTGGTGCTTGGAATCATTGTTCTTCCTCTGTCAACCATGGTTACCTGCACGGAAACACGTGCCATCATCATTGCTTTGCACAAAAAGGGCTTCACTGGCAAGGATATAGCTGCCAGTAAGATTGCACCTAAATCAACCATTTATCGGATCATCAAGAACTTCAAGGAGAGCGGTTCAATTGTTGTGAAGAAGGCTTCAGGGCGTCCAAGAAAGTCCAGCAAGCGCCAGGACTGTCTCCTAAAGTTGATTCAGCTGCGGGATCGGGGCACCACCAGTACAGAGCTTGCTCAGGAATGGCAGCAGGCAGGTGTAAGTGCATCTGCACGCACAGTGAGGCGAAGACTTTAGGAGGATGGCCTGGTGTCAGGAAGGGCAGCAAAGAAGCCACTTCTCTCCAGGAGAAACATCAGGGACATATTGATATTGAAGAATCAGTCCTGTGCCATGCCAACAGTAAAGCATCCTGAGACCATTCATGTGTGGGGTTGCTTCTCAGCCAAGGGAGTGGGCTCACTAACAATTTTGCCTAAGAACACAGCCATGAATAAGAATGGTACCAACACATCCTCCGAGAGCAACTTCTCCCAACCATCCAGGAACAGTTTGGTGACGAACAATGCACACTGCTATTGATAGTATCACTGCTCTTTAATAAGCTTTACGCACGGGCTTTGAGGCCTTCGTCAGAGCTTTATGTACGGGTCTCGAGGCCTTCGTTGGAGCTTCTAGTCTCAGGAACACTTCGTCTCCAAATCCACTGAGTTTACACCCCCAGGAACACTTCTAGTTTCCAAGTCCACTGAGTTTACACCCCTAGGAACACTTCTAGTTTCCAAGTCCACTGAGTTTACACCCCCAGGAGCGTCGCTGCTCATTTTGCGGCCCTTTAAAGAGTGGCCAATCAGCTTTAATCCACTTGTTTGTCATATTGGACATAAATACTGCACCGTACATAATCTATTGTGTGTTTATAAAACCAGGGTCCAGCCTACTCACTAGAGTCTATAGAAGGGGTGGGCAAACTGTTTGGCTCAAGGGCACGGCTCTCGACCTTCGCCTCTCCCGAGTCCCATATGGTATTTGCAGCAATGGGACAAGACTGTAGCTACCAATTGAGATACCACAAAATTGAAGTTGTGTGGTTTAACTCAGCATCACTCTGTTACTTTGGAATTGTCCCTTATTCTAACATAAAGTGCTTGTGTTGCCTAAAAATCTTTTTTTTTTAGGGAAAAGGGATTCCTGATGGACAGGATGTTTGGATAGCTAGCTTAGATGTTTGTCATTTCTGGAGCTATACCACGATCAAGGTTTGTGAAAATCACCCTGAACTCTTTTGGTCTCCTTTTAGATCCACCTCTAGCCTACCATGTCTGAACCAGGTTCTGGTTGTGGTGTTCCAGCCCAGAGAAGCTCACAGCCTGGTCCAGAGATGCTGTCAGTGATGCTGGATAACTGCAGTCAAACAGTGGAATTCAATGTGATTGTCAAGGAGGAGGGCGAGGAGAGAGAAATCAATGAGGGGGAGGAGGAAGAGAGAGAGAGGACAGGAACTCTGTTGACTCAGGTAAATTCAGGCTAACATCCTCTTTGGTTCAGAGGTAAACAACCCAAAATAACCATTGATTTTCTGGTTCATTAAGAAATGTAATCTTAGATATGTTTTTGGTTCTTAAGTCAATTAGAGCATGCCAATTTCAAGTTAATCTTTCAAAAGAAATATATATTTCTGAATATTTAGGCAAGTTAGCTGGCTAACTCATTGATTCTGCTTTGTATCAGAAACCCCTCGGGCTTCTGAATGTGTACGAGGGAAGGCGAGTGTCAAAACAAAAATGGCTACAGATCAATGTGCAATGCATTGTAATTTATGTGTGATGCAACAAGCCCCTTGTAAAGTATTTATTTCAATACTCTGTTAACCCTAATGACTGTTGAATCCTGCATTGTTAAGCTTAAATACTTTCTCTGTCTGTATCTGTTTATATTCTTACAGGAGAGGCCCCAACCCAGGCCCAGACAACGAGCACAGTTCCACAGCATCAAGACTACCTTTGCGTGGGAGTTACCCATGCCCTCAATGTGAGAAGAGTTTCAGTTCCTCAACTAACCTAAAGAATCATCAAAGAGTACACTGGAGAGAAACCTTTCGACTGCTGCAACATGTGGGAAGAGTTTCAGTGAGAAAGTAAACCTTAAGAGACATGAGAGAGTACATAGTGGAGAAAAGCCTTACCACTGTACCACATGTGGGAAGAACTTCAATCATTCAGGAAGCCTTAAGCAACATCTGCGAATACATACAGGGGAGAAACCTTACCACTGCTCTCTTTGCGGAAGAGTTTCAGTCGGGCAGGAGACCTGAAGACTCATCAGAGATCCCACAGTGAAGAGAAGCCTTACCACTGCTCTCTTTGTGGGAAGAGTTTCAATCAGCCAGGAAACCTAAAAAGTCATCAGCGAATACACATTGGAGAGAAGCCTGCCTGTGCTTTAAATTTGATTGTCAAAGAGGAGGAGGATGAGAAGGAAATCGATGAGAAGGAAAAGAGAGAGATGTTGAGGAAGAAAATAGCCGTGTAATTGACCTCGGTACATCAAGACTTCCTGGTCGTGGGAGTTACCCCTGTCCTCAATGTGGAAAGAGTTTCAGTTCTTCAGGTAATCTAAAAAATCATGAGAGAGTACATACTGGAGAGAAACCGTTCCACTGTGCCACATGTGGGAAGAGTTTCAGTGAAAAAGTCAACCTCACGAGACACGAGAGGGTACACAGTGGAGAGAAGCCTTACCACTGCACCCAATGCGGAAGAGTTTCAATCATTCTGGAAGCCTTAAGGAACATCAAAGAGTACACACAGGGGAGAAGCCTTACCACTGCTCTCTTTGTTGGAAGAGTTTCAGTCAGCCAGAAATCTTAAGAAACACCAGAGAATACATACAGGGGAGAAGCCTTACCACTGCTCTCTGTGCGGAAAGAATTTTCGTTTCGCAGGAGACCTAAAGAATCATCAGAGATCACACAGTGGAGAGAAGCCTTACCAGTGCTCTCTGTGTGGGAAGGGATTCACTCAGCTAAGAATTCTTAAAAGTCATCAGAGGATACATATTGGAGAGACGCCTGTCTGTGCTTTCAATGTATTTCTCCAGGAGGAGGAGAGTGAGAGGGAAATCAATGTGGAGGAAAAGAGATGTTGAGGAAGAGGAGGACAATAGTGGTGTAGTTGACCCAGATATATCAAGACTACTTGGTCGTGGTCGTTACCCCTGCCCTCAATGTGAGAAGAGTTTCCGTTCCTCAAGTAATCTAAAAATCATCAAAGAGTACACACGGGAGAGAAACCTTTCCATTGCTCCCAATGTGGAGGTGTTTCAGTGAGAAAGTAAACCTTAAGAGACATGAAAGAGTACATAGTGGAGAGAAGCCTTACCACTGCACCACATGTGGGAAGAGTTTCAATCATTCAGGAAGCCTTAAAGAACATCAGAGAATTCATACAGGTGAGAAACCTTACCACTGCTCACTGTGCGGAAATAATTTTCGTTTTGCGGGAGACCTAAAGAATCATCAGAGATCACACAGTGGGGAGAAGCCTTACCACTGCACTCAGTGTGGAGAGAGATTTACTCAGCTAAGAAGTCTAAAAAGGCATGAGAGAATATCCATTGGAGCTAAGCCTGCCTGTGCTTTCAATGTGATTGTCCAAGAGAAGGAAGAGGAGGGAGGAGAGAGAAGTTGAGGAGAGGAGAGTAACTTGAAATAAAAGGTGAAGTGAGGAAACTTAAGCTAACTCAATAGCTATTGAAATTCACACCTTTCCTTGCAATGGCATCTTCTGTGCCAACATGGTCATGGACAGCACCATTTAGGGCTATCTTCTTATACTTCTATGAGTGTATTGGAAGTTCACAAATGAACTCAACTTGAATACCACCACCACCTAATGTGCTAGAGAGTGTATTCATCTGACCTTTATTTTGACAGGGAGTCAATACTGAGACCGAGGTCTCTTTTCCAGATGAGGCCTGTATAGCACCACGATACACATTAAACTACCAATTCATATACACATGAATACACAATAAAACACATGCAACTACACATTCGCATGCACGTTAAACTACATGTTATTGTACACAACAATACACGAAAACCAAAACAAACATATTCGGTAACAAGGGCTCATAACAACCGTCTGAAAAGCCCTGAAGGCACTAATTCCTGCATTGCAGATCATTCCACACACAAGGCGCAAGGTAACGAAAGGCTGATCTACTTAAATCTCTAGACACCAAAGGAGGCTGATCTACTTAAACCTCTAGACACCAAAGGAGTCTGATCTACTTAAATCTCTAGACACCAAAGGAGGCTGATCTACTTAAATCTCTAGACACCAAAGGAGGCTGATCTACTTAAATCTCTAGACACCAAAGGAGTCTCCTAAAGTTAATAAATCCTCTTATGGATTGGACCCCTTTTTTTCCCCTCCAATTTTCACCTAAAATGACCCAAATCTAACTGCCTGTAGCTCAGGACCTGAAGCAAGGATATGGATATTCTTGATACTCGCAGGAATGATGGATCATTAACTTATACATTAACTTTCACACATCTAGATGGCCGGGCAGGTTGGGTGTGGAGCCAGCAGACAGCAGGGGTTCAAACTGGAGAATCCAGTTCCTATATTTAAATAGAACAATAACAATTTAATGTATCAAATAAAACTATGCTACATTTGTATCTCTGGCTGTGGTAAGTTTTTGTTGTTGTTATGCGTTCTCCTCAAATAGCATGGTATTTTTCCTCTATAATAGCTACTGTAAATTGAACAGTGTAGTAAGATTAACAGTAATTTAAGCTTTCTGCCCATATAAGACATGTCTATGTCCTGGAAAGTATGTCGTTATTTACAATAGTCATGCTAATCAAATTAGCGCACGTTAGCACAACCGTCCCGGTATAGGGACACCAATCCCGTAGAGGTTTTTAACCAAACCTGTGAACGGGTTTGAGGCAGCTGCTCTTTTATAAATAGTATCACCATAATTGAGGACAGGTTGACTGCCAAATCTGTTTCCTGCTGACTGGAGAGAGACTAGATATGTTTTTGTAAAAAAAATTTTTTTTAAAAGCTCATCGTTCTAGTGTTGACCATTGTGACGTCATACATTTCATTGTAAACATAAACATCGGATGGTGAGAACAGAGGATTTTTTACCACCAGCCAATGGGATGACATCACAGAAGCTCTCGTCATTCAAACTTCCTGCCAGTTCATTGTGAACGCTTTAAAATGGGATGACATCACAGAAGCTCTCGTCATTCACACTTCCTGCCAGTTCATTGTGAACGCGTTAACCTATTTTATATCCAGCAAGGTTCTTCTTTCCCCATTGTTTTATATACATTTGTTTTTTTTATTGCTCAAAATAAGTGACCAAACTACAGGGTTTTTAGGAAGGGTTTAGGGAAGGGTTTAGGGAAGGGATTAACATGTCTAAACTGCTGAAGGTTTCCAAAAAGCACAGTGGTCTCCATCATTGGGTTATGGAAAAAATATGGAACTACCCAGAATTGGCCTGGAGCTGGCCATCTGACCAAACAGAGCAACCGGGCAAGAAGGACCTTGTTCAGGCAGGTGACCAAGAACCCAATGACCACTGACGGAATTCCAGTGTTCCTGGGCTGAGATGGGAGAACCTGCCAGAAGGACAACCGTCTCTACAGAGCACTTTATCTGGACTTTATGGGAGAGTGGCCAGACGGAAGCCACTCCTAAGAAAAAGGCACATGACAGCAGGCCTGGAGTTTGCAAAAAGGCACGTTAAAAGACTCATGAGAGCATAAGGCAAAAATATTCTGTGGTCTGACGAGACAAACATTTAACTATTTGGCCTGAATGCAAAGCTCTATGTCTGAAGGGGAAAGAAACAGGAACAGTTCATCATCCGTCAAACACTATCCCTACCATGAAGCATGGTGGTGGCAGCGTGATGCTTTTCAGTGGCAGATACTGGGAAGCATGGTGGTGGCAGCGTACTGCTTTACAGTGGCAGGTACTGGGAAGACTGATAAGGATATAGGGAACAATGAATGAAACCAAATTAGGGCTGAACCCATTTTTAGTCTACTGGTCGATTGTTTGGTCGATAGGTTGTTGGTCGACCGAGATTTCTTTAGGTGTACAGTCACAAATATATATTTATGTGTATATGTATGTATATATATTGACACGGTGCTAAAACATAATGTTCAGTACGCTGTTGAATTTGGCGCCATTTCCTAGACCATGTTGCTATGTGCATAACAGCAAAGTTAACCCTCGTATTGGTGTTGTTTACACTATTCCCAACAGGCAGAAGAATTATATTGTAATCTTAAAACAGCCTCTGTTTGTCACGCATAATATGCACGCAGCTCTGGCTCCTATACCCTCCTTCTTTCTCTTGATCTCGTGCATCTTTGTTGTCATTGTCGCGATCGTCATTATAATAACGTCATTGTCATTCGTAGGCTTCTTTATCATAGTACTCGTCGATAACCACCATCGGGCTGTAGGCTTAAGAGCGCGTCCTGTTTTAGTCTTAATACTGTAACGTCGCTCGACTGTGTCAATCAATCGTTTGTTCGTTTTCTTTCGTGTCATCGCACAGCACGCGAGTCATTCATGCAATCAAGCGTTTTAGTTTTAACATCAAAGAACAAAGGGAGTTTTGGGTAATTAGCCAAAACAATAAATAAACCGACTGAACAATAAATAAATAAACCGCAATTCACAAATCCATGCAACTGTTTTACTCTTTGCTGTAAATAAAGGATTTATATATATTTTTTATTTTACAAAAACAATGAATGTAGTGTTGTTTACGGTGTTCCAAACATGTTTCAATGGTTGAGGGAGCAGGGGGATGTTTTTCCTAAACAAATGAAGTGTTTTGGGTCAGAGAAACAAGTAAGAAACACAATGGGTGTAATTATGGTGCAGCTTCAGCACGGACAGCAGAGATAAACACTGTGGTGTGGGGCCTGTTCACTGCAGTAGGGAAGAGAGAGACAACAGAGATGAACACTGTGGTGTGGGGCCTGTTCACTGTAGTAGGGAGGAGAGAGACAGAGATAAACACTGTGGTGTGGGGCCTGTTCACTGTAGTAGGGAGGAGAGAGAGACAGAGATAAACACTGTGGTGTGGGGCCTGTTCACTGCAGTAGGGAGTGAGAGAGACAGAGATAAACACTGTGGTGTGGGGCCTGTTCACTGTAGTAGGGAGGAGAGAGAGACAGAGATAAACACTGTGGTGTGGGGCCTGTTCACTGTAGTAGGGAGGAGAGAGAGACAGAGATGAACACTGTGGTGTGGGGCCTGTTCACTGTAGTAGGGAGGAGAGAGAGACAGAGATAAACACTGTGGTGTGGGGCCTGTTCACTGTAGTAGGGAGGAGAGAGAGACAGAGATGAACACTGTGGTGTGGGGCCTGTTCACTGTAGTAGGGAGGAGAGAGAGACAGAGATGAACACAGTGGTGTGGGGCCTGTTCACTGCAGTAGGGAGGAGAGAGAGACAGAGATGAACACTGTGGTGTGGGGCCTGTTCACTGCAGTAGGGAGGAGAGAGAGACAGAGATAAACACTGTGGTGTGGGGCCTGTTCACTGTAGTAGGGAGGAGAGAGAGACAGAGATGAACACTGTGGTGTGGGGCCTGTTCACTGCAGTAGGGAGGAGAGAGAGACAGAGATGAACACTGTGGTGTGGGGGCTGTTCACTGCATTAGGGAGGAGAGAGAGACAGAGATAAACACTGTGGTGTGGGGCCTGTTCACTGCAGTAGGGAGGAGAGAGAGACAGAGATAAACACTGTGGTGTGGGGCCTGTTCACTGTAGTAGGGAGGAGAGAGAGACAGAGATGAACACTGTGGTGTGGGGCCTGTTCACTGCAGTAGGGAGGAGAGAGAGACAGAGATGAACACTGTGGTGTGGGGCCTGTTCACTGCAGTAGGGAGGAGAGAGAGACAGAGATAAACACTGTGGTGTGGGGCCTGTTCACTGTAGTAGGGAGGAGAGAGAGACAGAGATGAACACTGTGGTGTGGGGCCTGTTCACTGCAGTAGGGAGGAGAGAGACAGAGATGAACACTGTGGTGTGGGGGCTGTTCACTGCATTAGGGAGGAGAGAGAGACAGAGATAAACACTGTGGTGTGGGGCCTGTTCACTGCAGTAGGGAGGAGAGAGAGACAGAGATAAACACTGTGGTGTGGGGCCTGTTCACTGTAGTAGGGAGGAGAGAGAGACAGAGATGAACACTGTGGTGTGGGGCCTGTTCACTGCAGTAGGGAGGAGAGAGACAACGTGCGCCTGTCACACAGGCACTCGCTTAATTTCTTTTTAACACAGTGTGGGCCATCGGGCTCCCACTTCAGTCATTTGTTTGTCTTATTTATTTCTTCAAATGGTGTGCTTAAGCATCAGACAAGCTCGTGCATATAGTTGATGTTATTCAAACACATGGAAAAATACACGTTTAAACATTTCGACCAATCGATTGGTCAAAAGAAAAAACAGACGACTCTCGGTCGACCAAATTGTACATTTTTTTTGTAGGGAAAAGCTCTAAGCCAAATAAAGGCAAATCCTTGATGAGAACATGCATCAGAGTGCAAACAACCTTAGACTGGTGTGTGACTTTCCAACAGGACAATGACCAAGCATACTGCCAAAGCAACCCTGGAATGACTTCAGAACAAGAATATGAACGTCCTTGAGTGGTCCAGCTAAAGCCCAGACTTGAATCCCATTGAAAATCTGTGGAAAGACTTGAAGATTGCTGTTCACTACTTCTCCCAACTAACTCAACAGAGCTTGAAAAAAGCTGCAAGAAAGAATGGGAGAAAATCCCCAAATCCAGATGTACAAAGCTGATACAGACATACCCAAGATGACTCAAAGCTGATACAGACATACCCAAGATGACTCAAAGCTGATACAGACATACCCAAGATGACTCAAAGCTGATACAGACATACCCAAGATGACTCAAAGCTGATACAGACATACCCAAGATGACTCAAAGCTGATACAGACATACCCAAAATTACTCAAAGCTGATACAGACATACCCAATATGACTCAAAGCTGATATACACATACCCAAGATGACTCAAAGCTGACACAGATATACCCAAGATGACTCAAAGCTGATGCAGACATACCCAAGATGACTCAAAGCTGATACAGACATACCCAAGATGACTCGAAGCTGAAATACACATACCCAAGATGACTCAAAGCTGAAATACACATACCCAAGATGACTCAAAGCTGATATACACATACCCAAGATGACTCAAAGCTGATACAGACATACCCAAGATGACTCGAAGCTGATACAGACATACCCAAGATGACTCGAAGCTGATACAGACATACCCAAGATGACTCGAAGCTGATACAGACATACCCAAGATGACTCGAAGCTGATACAGACATACCCAAGATGACTCAAAGCTGTAATCACAGCCAAAGGTGCTTCTACAAAAGTATTTACTCAAGGGTGTTATTGACTCAAGGGTGTGAACACTTATGTAAATGAGTTATTTCTGTAACTTAATTTTCAATAAAAATAAAAAAAATCGCAAAACATTTCTATAAACACGTTTTCACTTTGTCATTATGGTGTATTGGTGTGTAGATGAGGTAAAAAATATTCACATTTTAATTTCAGGCTGTAACACAACAAAATGTGTAATTAAGTGCTTTCTGAAGTCTCTGTAGGTGAGAACTGTAACTCAGACAGGATCACCTTCTCAGTGGGAGGGTCAGTTTATTCATGTTAATTGACTCCGGGTCCACGAGTAACATTGTAGATGAGAACACATGGGAAATCACGAGTAACATTGTAGATGAGAACACATGGGAAATCACGAGTAACATTGTAGTTGAGAGCACATGGCAAATCACGAGTAACATTGTAGATGAGAGCACATGAGAAATCACAAGTAACATAGTAGATGAGAGCACATGGGAAATCATGAGCAACATACAGTGCCTTGCGAAAGTATTCGGCCCCCTTGAACTCTGCGACCTTTTGCCACATTTCAGGCTTCAAACATAAAGATATAAAACTGTATTTTTTTGTGAATCAACAACAAGTGGGACACAATCATGAAGTGGAACGACATTTATTGTATATTTCAAACTTTTTAACAAATCAAAAACTGAAAAATTGGGCGTGCAAAATTATTCAGCCCCTTTACTTTCAGTGCAGCAAACTCTCTCCAGAAGTTCAGTGAGGATCTCTGAATGATCCAATGTTGACCTAAATGACTAATGATGATAAATACAATCCACCTGTGTGTAATCAAGTCTCCGTATAAATGCACCTGCACTGTGATAGTCTCAGAGGTCCGTTAAAAGCGCAGAGAGCATCATGAAAGAACAAGGAACACACCAGGCAGGTCCGAGATACTGTTGTGAAGAAGGAACGACAAAACATCGATTTAATGGAGAGAGGATGGTGTCCACACCCTGAGTGAATCTGGTAGTGTCGGTGCCAATATGGTGAATCTGGTAGTTTTAGTGCCGAAACCGGACGGCGATATAAGACTGTGTCAGGACATGAGACGAGAGAACACAGCAGTCATACGTGGCAGACACCCGATCCTTACAGTGGATGAACTTTAGCAAAGAATGAATGGGTCTACTGTCACATTGAGTAAACTGGATCTAACTGGGGGCTGAAATCATCAACTGGAGCGAACCCCAGACACAACGACGTTTGCAGTGCATGATGGGACATGGAGATATAAAAGACTTTGGAGTTGCATCGGAGAGCGAGAACTTATCAACGCGACGTCGCAACAGCAACTGGCACCGGGGGTTCGGAGAACATATCGGATGACATCATCGTCCGCGCCGCAGACGAAGGAGGGCCGTGACCAGCGGGGCTAAAATGCTGTCCTCAATAGGATGACTGTCCTCTGTAGGTTGACTGTCCTCAATAGGATGACTGTCCTCTGTAGGTTGACTGTCCTCAATAGGCTGACTGTCCTCAATAGGTTGACTGTCCTCAATAGGTTGACTGTCCTCAATAGGTTGACTGTCCTCAATAGGTTGACTGTCCTCAATAGGCTGACTGTCCTCAATAGGTTGACTGTCCTCAGTAGGTTGACTGTCCTCGATAGGCTGACTGTCCTCAATAGGCTGACTGTCCTCAATAGGCTGACTGTCCTCAATAGGCTGACTGTCCTCAATAGGCTGACTGTCCTCAATAGGTTGACTGTCCTCAGTAGGTTGACTGTCCTCAATAGGTTGACTGTCCTCAATAGGCTGACTGTCCTCAGTAGGCTGACTGTCCTCATAGGCTGACTGTCCTCAATAGGCCGACTGTCCCCGATAGGCTGACTGTCCTCAGTAGGCTGACTGTCCTCAGTAGGCTGACTGTCCTCAATAGGCTGACTGTCCTCAATAGGCTGACTGTCCTCAATAGGTTGACTGTCCTCAATAGGTTGACTGTCCTCAATAGGTTGACTGTCCTCAGTAGGTTGACTGTCCTCAATAGGTTGACTGTCCTCAATAGGCTGACTGTCCTCAGTAGGCTGACTGTCCTCGATAGGCTGACTGTCCTCAATAGGCTGACTGTCCTCGATAGGCTGACTGTCCTCAGTAGGCTGACTGTCCTCAGTAGGCTGACTGTCCTCAATAGGCTGACTGTCCTCAATAGGCTGACTGTCCTCAATAGGTTGACTGTCCTCAATAGGCTGACTGTCCTCAATAGGATGACTGTCCTCAATAGGCTGACTGTCCTCAGTAGGTTGACTGTCCTCAGTAGGCTGACTGTCCTCGATAGGCTGACTGTCCTCGATAGGCTGACTGTCCTCGATAGGCTGACTGTCCTCGATAGGTTGACTGTCCTCGATGGGCTGACTGTCCTCGATAGGTTGACTGTCCTCGATAGGCTGACTGTCCTCGATAGGCTGACTGTCCTCAATAGGTTGACTTTCCTCAATAGGCTGACTGTCCTCGATAGGCTGACTGTCCTCAGTAGGCTGACTGTCCTCAATAGTCTGACTGTCCTCAGTAGGTTGACTGTCCTCAATAGGCTGACTGTCCTCAGTAGGTTGACTGTCCTCAATAGGCTGACTGTCCTCAATAGGTTGACTGTCCTCAATAGGCTGACTGTCCTCGATAGGTTGACTGTCCTCAATAGGTTGACTGTCCTCAATAGGCTGACTGTCCTCAATAGGCTGACTGTCCTCAATAGGCAGACTGTCCTCAGTAGGTTGACTGTCCTCAATAGGCTGACTGTCCTCACAGGTTGACTGTCCTCAA
>NW_027015869.1:0-35000 GCF_036934945.1 Oncorhynchus masou masou | reverse complement strand
CATTCATGAAGAGCTATAGAATTGAGGAGCCAAATCCACAACCAAAGGACAGAGACTGACAGAGACTGTGGAAACAGAGTCCTACTCTGAGACATTACATAGAGTCCAAACCAGAGACTGACAGAGACTGTGGAACAGAGTCCTACTCTGAGACATTACATAGAGTCCAAACCAGAGACTGACAGAGACTGTGGAAACAGAGTCCTACTCTGAGACATTACATAGAGTCCAAACCAGAGACTGACAGATGCTGTGGAACAGAGTCCTACTCTGAGACATTACATAGAGTCCAAACCAGAGACTGACAGAGACTGTGGAACAGAGTCCTACTCTGAGACATTACATAGAGTCCAAACCAGAGAGACTGACAGAGACTGTGGAACAGAGTCCTACTCTGAAACATTACATAGAGTCTAAACCAGAGACTGACAGAGACTGTGGAAATAGAGTCCTACTCTGAGACATTACATAGAGTCCAAACCAGAGACTGACAGAGACTGTGGAAACAGAGTCCTACTCTGAGACATTACATAGAGTCCAAACCAGAGAGACTGACAGAGACTGTGGAAACAGAGTCCTACTCTGAGACATTACATAGAGTCCAAACCAGAGACTGACAGATACTGTGGAACAGAGTCCTACTCTGAGACATTACATAGAGTCCAAACCAGAGACTGACAGAGACTGTGGAACAGAGTCGTACTCTGAGACATTACATAGAGTCCAAACCAGAGACCATATGTGAGGGATCACCACAAAGACCACGGACACCCAAACTAGTCAGGCCTCACAGACGAATTAAACTGCCACAGAAGTTAACGGACTTTGTCATTTAAATAATTATCCTGTACTGTAAGGGGTAAAGAAAACAAGCATAAACTGGAAAAATGACAAGAACAAAGGACTAATATGAAGACTGAATGTTTGAATTATGTTGTGAAAAAGGTGCAAAAATGTTTTGTTACAGTAAGAAAAGAATAATAATAATAGTGTTTTGTTTTTCCTTAGAAGTAGACTTAAAAAGGAAAATCCATTAGGAGAACAGAAATAAGACATTGAACAGATTTCAGTTGTTTATTGGTAACACAACTGTTGCTATACAGGTAAAGAATGAGAGTTGTCGTGTACAGTCGTTATAATTTTCAAAAACAAAAACAAAAGGTTAAATTGATACACACCTTGATAGGGTTATTGTTCCCATACGGCCATATCTTCGAGTTACAGCGCTTGTTTATGGAAAACAGATGGAATACAAGAGGCCAATTAGCTGTCTGGCATGCTCCGAACACCTGTGTGTAAGTGTAACTCTGGAAGAGTAGTGGAAGTGTAGTTTGGTCGGATGGAGGCTCCGTAGCTGTATGGATCTGTCACTGCTACAGTGTACAGTCGTGGCCAAAAGTTTTGAGAATGACACAAATATTAATTTCCACAAAGTTTGCTGCTTCAGTGTCTTTAGATATTTCTGTCAGATGTTACTATGGAATAGTGAAGTATAATTACAAGCATTTCATAAGAGTCAAAGGCTTTTATTGACAATTACATGAAGTTGATGCAAAGAGTCAATATTTGCAGTGTTGACCCTTCTTTTTCAAGACCTCTGCAATCCACCCTGGCATGCTGTCAATTAACTTCTGGGCCACATCCTGACTGATGGCAGTCCATTCTTGCATAATCAATGCTTGGAGTTTGTCAGAATTTGTGGGGTTTTGTTTGTCCACCCGCCTCTTGAGGATTGACCGTAAGTTCTCAATGGGATTAAGGTCTGGGGAGTTTCCTGGCTATGGACCCAAAATATCGATGTTTTGTTCCCCTTGCCACTTAGTTACCACTTTTGCCTTATGGCAAGGTGCTCCATCATGCTGACACGGAATTGTTCATCACCAAACTGTTCCTGAATAGTTGGGAGAAGTTGCTCTCGGAGGATGTGTTGGTACCATTCTTTATTCATGGCTGTGTTCTTAGGCAAAATTGTGAGTGAGCCTAGTCCCTTGGCTGAGAAGCAACCCCACACATGAATGGTCTCAGGATGCTTTACTGTTGGCATGACACAGGACTGATGGTTGTCTTCTCCAGACAAGCTTTTTTTCCCGATGCCCCAAACATTTGGAAAGGGGATTCATCAGAGAAAATGACTTTACCCCAGTCTTCAGCAGTCCAATCCCTGTACCTTTTGCAGAATATCAGTCTGTCCCTGATGTTTTTCCTGGAGAGAAGTGGCTTCTTTGCTGCCCTTCTTGACACCAGACCAACCTCCAAAAGTCTTCGCCTCACTGTGCGTGCAGATGCAATCACACTTGCCTGCTGCCATTCCTGAGCAAGCTCTGTACTGGTGATCCCGCAGCTGAATCAACTTTAGGAGATGGTCTTGGCGCTTGCTGGACTTTCTTGGGCGCCCTGAAGCCTTCTTCACAACAATTGAACCGCACCCTCTCGCAATGATTCCAAGCACCACCCTACTTTTGAAGCTTCCAGTCTGTTATTAAAACTCCATCAGCATGACAGAGTGATCTCCAGCCTTGTCCTCGTCAACACTCACACCTGTGTTAACGAGAGAATCACTGACGTGATGTCAGCTGGTCCTTTTGTGGCAGGGCTGAAATGCAGTGGAAATGTTTTTTTGGGGGGGGGTTCATTTCATTTGCATGGCAAAGAGGGACTTTGCAATTAATTTCAGTTTATCTGATCACTCTTCAGAACATTCTGGAGTATATGCAAATTGCCATCATACAAACTGAGGCAGCAGACTTTGTGGAAATTGATATTTGTGTCATTCTCAAAACTTTTGGCCACGACTGCATGTCAGAGAGGCCCAGCATCATCCGGGTTAGGGTTTGGCCCGGGTTAGTGTTTGGCCCGGTTAGGCCATCATTATAAATAAGAATTTGTTCTTAACTGACTTGCCTAGTTAAATAAAATACATTTAAAAAAATGTCAGGTTGACGTTAAAGTTCATGTCCAAGTAAAGGGGGAATGTCCTGTATTGATGTGACGTGCTGACATATGACGTCACCACGGGAATGTGGGGTTTATTTCACGGACAGTGACGGAGTAAAGACATGTTGAAGTTTACCTTCAAGTCTGGTTGAGTTAATTCAGAATAATAACCTAAATATGAGATTGAACAAGAGAGGCCTGTAAAACATGCACAATGACTACGCTGATACGACGCTCACGAACATTTCCTGCAGCATCTCATAATCCAGGCCAAACTCACTCGGAAAGTGGATACGTTTTTCCCGCTGCTCTACGAGACCTCAACATTTCCAATTATTTTCAGCCAAGAAATTCGCTACAGGAAATCAGTTCCAGGTAACCTATTGCTAATTGTTATTATTTGTTTTAATGATGCTTGTAACACGGTCTGTAAACCAACGCATTCCAGGATGAAACCGCACTGGTTTCCGCGGCCTGGTTTTGTTGTTCCCCCAGCTAGTTAGCTGTTAGCCAGTTAGCAATACATCTCCCGTCCGACCCGTTTGTGTAGCTAGCTAGCTAACATGCTAACTTTATTCCAGGTTCACGGTTGAAGTGTGGCTTCCATTTCGTAGTTAGCCAGCTGTCGACTCATTGTGAGTAAAATGACTGTTGTGAGGAATTAGCTAACCGGCTGCTCCTTGTTTAGCCACAGATAGATAGGTTGGTTACAAAATATTTGGTTTAGCTATCTTGGTAGCTAGCCAAATTAGCTGGACTAACCGTCGCTAAACTAACCGGCTACAGGTTTATGCAAACAGCTAACGCCTCGATCATACCGACAGTATTATTGCGTTTTGGTACTCCCGAGTGGCGCAGAGATCTAAGGCCTGGTTCGATTCCAGGCTGTATCATAACCGGTCGTGATCGGGAGTCCCATATGGTGGCGCACAATTGGCCCAGCATCGTTAGGGTTTGGCCATATCCAGGGTAGAGGCATAACCCTTTTTCCACAATATTTTCAAGCAAATTAAGAAGGAATGTCGACCTAAGAAGCAAAATTTGGTTTTCCATCATAATGATACAGCTGTGACGCAGGCAAGAATAACGAAGTACTTCTGGGTGCATGGATCTTTTGGAATCCTCCAGAATAAGAGTCCCGTTATTATGGATAAACTGACAAGATGCATGTCTTTCCGCTCTAGTAATGGGAGTGGTTGTCCACAAAGCGGCACGGTGGGCTGTCGAGCTCCCCCTATCATTTCTTTGAATTGGTGGATTCATCTCATTATTGTAATCCTTTAAAAAAGTATTTGATGAGGGTTGTTGACCAACCGCCTGTATTCAATGGAGAGATTGTATGCTACTACCATTTACTACCATCTTGGGACAACTCCAGTATAGTTTCCTACTTATATCAGTACACTCGTAACGACTTAAACATTACGATTCTTCTATTAGATCAAATAAACCTTGTGTCGCAAATAGTCATTTTTTTGTTGTTGACCGAATTCGACACACTCTCATTGACTTCATACAAAAACCGGTTACTTAGCCAAACAACTGGGGGAAAACACCACCTGCTGGACGAATACAGATTTGCACCCTAGCTGGGCCTCTCTTCCTTCCTCTGTGTGAATACTTTGTAAATTACTAATTAGTGCAGAATTATCCATGTATTTTATCCTTGTAATTATTCTTTGTTTGATAACAAGTATTTCTATAAGATATTGTGGGATGTATTTGTTTATTTCAATCCTAAATGGTCAACAATGTTGGTTGTTTGTGTGTACTCTTATCTTGTGTACGTTGTGCTGCAGTAAAAGGTCCGGAACACTTCCACTTGTTTACAAATCCACTGAGTTTACACCCCCAGGAACACTTCTAGTTTCCAAGTCCACTGAGTTTACACCCCAGGAACACTTCTAGTTTCCAAATCCACTGAGTTTACACCCCAGGAACACTTCTAGTTTCCAAGTCCACTGAGTTTACACCCCCAGGAACACTTCTAGTCTCCAAGTCCACTGAGTTTACACCCCCACTTCTAGTCTCCAAGTCCACTGAACACTTCTAGTCTCCAAGTCCACTGAGTTTACACCCCCAGGAGCACTTCTAGCTCCAAGTCATTTTACACCCCCAGGAACGGCTAGTTTCCAAGTCTTAAAGAGTGGCCAATCAGCTCTAATCTACTTGGTTGTCATAATGGACATAAATACTGCACCATAGATAATCGATTGTGTCTAATAACACCAGGGTCCAGCCTACTCACTAAAGTCCATAGCATACAAAACAGAATGTACATGTCCTATATGAAACGTCTACTTGGATTGGCTACTCTTTAAGGGCTGCAAAATGAACAGCCACACTTCTCTGGGTGTGAACTGCACCATAGATAGCTACTCTTAAGGGCTGCAAAATGAACAGCCACACTTCTCTGGGTGTGAACTCCGTGACAGCTACTCTTTAAGGGCTGCAAAATGAACAGCCACACTTCTCTGGGTGTGAACTCCGTGACAGTGTGAACGGACAGTGACATTGTGAAGTTGGCAACGATAAGAAGTAGCCCGGGAGTAGCAGATAGCGTCGCTAATGCAAATACACCTATTCTGGAAATTCATGAGCTGGAATATATCGCTATCTCTGACTATGGAAGCAGATTACTGACTTGTTCCGGCTGAAGATCATTAGTTTGATAACGGATACGAGAGAAGGGTACTAATGATTGATTCACAGTGACTCCAAAAGAAAATATCATTATTCTCTTCATGGAATAAAGACGTTCCGCGAAGAGAACTGAAAGTCATTGAAGACCTGGATGTCGCCTGAGTCGCTGATTTTATTTAGAATTGGGAGGGGGGAAAAAAATAACTATTTTCTTCTATTGACAATTTTATATCAAATCAGATGTTTTGTCACCGGTGTAGACTTTTACAGTGTGATAATTACTTACGAGCCCAAGTTGCTGGATCGAATCCCCGAGCTGATAATGTAAAAATCGGTCGTTCTGCCCCATGAACAAGGCAATTTAACCCACTGTTCTACCGGGCGCCGACGACGTGGATGTCGATTATGGCCCCGCCCACACCTCTCTGATTCACAGGGGTTAAATACAGCCCCGCCCACACCTCTCTGATTCACAGGGGTTAAATACAGCCCAGCCCACACCTCTCTGATTCACAGGGGTTAAATACAGCCCCGCCCACACCTCTCTGATTCACAGGGGTTAAATACAGCCCAGCCCACACCTCTCTGATTTTACATTTACATTACATTTAAGTCATTTAGCAGACGCTCTTATCCAGAGCGACTTACAAATTGGTGAATTCACCTTCTGACATCCAGTGGAACAGCCACTTACAATAGTGCATCTAAATCATTTAAGGGGGGGAGAAGGATTACTTATCCTATCCTAGGTATTCCTTGAAGAGGTGGGGTTTCAGGTGTCTCCGGAAGGTGGTGATTGATTCTGCTGTCCTGGCGTCGTGAGGGAGTTTGTTCCACCATTGGGGGCCAGAGCAGCGAACAGTTTTGACTGGGCTGAGCGGGAACTGTACTTCCTCAGTGGTAGGGAGGCGAGCAGGCCAGAGGTGGATGAACGCAGTGCCCTTGTTTGGGTGTAGGGCCTGATCAGAGCCTGGAGGTACTGCGGTGCCGTTCCCCTCACAGCTCCGTAGGCAAGCACCATGGTCTTGTAGCGGATGAGAGCTTCAACTGGAAGCCAGTGGAGAGAGCGGAGGAGCGGGGTGACGTGAGAGAACTTGGGAAGGTTGAACACCAGACGGGCTGCGGCGTTCTGGATGAGTTGTAGGGTTTAATGGCACAGGCAGGGAGCCCAGCCAACAGCGAGTTGCAGTAATCCAGACGGGAGATGACAAGTGCCTGGATTAGGACCTGCGCCGCTTCCTGTGTGAGGCAGGGTCGTACTCTGCGGATGTTGTAGAGCATGAACCTACAGGAACGGGCCACCGCCATGATGTTGGTTGAGAACGACAGGGTGTTGTCCAGGATCACGCCAAGGTTCTTAGCGCTCTGGGGAGGAGGACACAATGGAGTTGTCAACCGTGATGGCGAGATCATGGAACGGGCAGTCCTTCCCCGGGAGGAAGAGCAGCTCCGTCTTGCCGAGGTTCAGCTTGAGGTGGTGATCCGTCATCCACACTGATATGTCTGCCAGACATGCAGAGATGCGATTCGCCACCTGGTCATCAGAAGGGGGAAAGGAGAAGATTAATTGTGTGTCGTCTGCATAGCAATGATAGGAGAGACCATGTGAGGTTATGACAGAGCCAAGTGACTTGGTGTATAGCGAGAATAGGAGAGGGCCTAGAACAGAGCCCTGGGGGACACCAGTGGTGAGAGCGCGTGGTGAGGAGACAGATTCTCGCCACGCCACCTGGTAGGAGCGACCTGTCAGGTAGGACGCAATCCAAGCGTGGGCCGCGCCGGAGATGCCCAACTCGGAGAGGGTGGAGAGGAGGATCTGGTGGTTCACAGTATCGAAGGCAGCCGATAGGTCTAGAAGGATGAGAGCAGAGGAGAGAGAGTTAGCTTTAGCAGTGAGGAGCGCCTCCGTGATACAGAGAAGAGCAGTCTCAGTTGAATGACTAGTCTTGAAACCTGACTGATTTGGATCAAGGTCATTCTGAGAGAGATAGCGGGAGAGCTGGCCAAGGACGGCACGTTCAAGAGTTTTGGAGAGAAAAGAAAGAAGGGATACTGGTCTGTAGTTGTTGACATCGGAGGGATCGAGTGTAGGTTTTTTCAGAAGGGGTGCAACTCTCGCTCTCTTGAAGACGGAAGGGACGTAGCCAGCGGTCAGGGATGAGTTGATGAGCGAGGTGAGGTAAGGGAGAAGGTCTCCGGAAATGGTCTGGAGAAGAGAGGAGGGGATAGGGTCAAGCGGGCAGGTTGTTGGGCGGCCGGCCGTCACAAGAAGCGAGATTTCATCAGGAGAGAGAGGGGAGAAAGAGGTCAGAGCACAGGGTAGGGCAGTGTGAGCAGAACCAGCGGTGTCGTTTGACTTAGCAACGAGGATCGGATGTCGTCGACCTTCTTTTTCAAAATGGTTGACGAAGTCATCTGCAGAGAGGGAGGAGGGGGGAGGGGAGGAGGATTCAGGAGGGAGGAGACGGTGGCAAAGAGCTTCCTAGGGTTAGAGGCAGATGCTTGGAATTTAGAGTGGTAGAAAGTGGCTTTAGCAGCAGAGACAGAGGAGGAAAATGTAGAGAGGAGGGAGTGAAAGGATGCCAGGTCCGCAGGAGGCGAGTTTTCCTCCATTTCCGCTCGGCTGCCCGGAGCTCTGTTCTGGGCTGTATTCACAGGGCTTAAATACAGCCCAGCCCACACCTCTGATTCACAGGGGTTAAATACAGCCCAGCCCACACCTCTCTGATTCACAGGGGTTAAATACAGCCCAGCCCACACCTCTCTGATTCACAGGGGTTAAATACAGCCCAGCCCACACCTCTCTGATTCACAGGGGTTAAATACAGCCCAGCCCACACCTCTCTGATTCACAGGGGTTAAATACAGCCCAGCCCACACCTCTCTGATTCACAGGGGTTAGATACAGCCCCGCCCACCTCTCTGATTCACAGGGGTTAAATACAGCCCCGCCCAACTCTCTGATTCACAGGGTTAAATACAGCCCAGCGCACCTCTCTGATTCACAGGGGTTAAATACAGCCCCGCCCACCTCTCTGATTCACAGGGGTTAAATACAGCCCCGCCCACCTCTATGATTCACAGGGGTTGTTAAATGCTGAAGACACATTTCAGTTGAAGGCATTCAGTTGGACAACTGACTATCCCCCGTTTCCCTGTTTTGTCACAGGTGTAGACTTTAGGGTGAAATGGTGACTGACGAGCCCTTTCTCCTTGTTTTGTCACAGGTTTTGTCAGGTGTAGACTTTACAGTGAAATGCTGACTGACGAGCCCTTTCCCAACAATGCAGAGTTAAAAAGGAAAATGAGAATAGTTAAGCAATAAAATACAAGGCGTAGCGTTACCAAGTCTGTCTGTGTGAGGTTACATGGTTACATGGATAGTCACATTAATATAATAGTTTGATTAAAACGTGCTTTGCAAGAAGAACGGTTTCTCTAATAATAATCCAGTTTCCATGGAAAAATCTGAAATCCGGCTACCCGATGGCTCTCTGATAAATGCAGAAGATTACTATTCAAAATAAATGTTCTACCACAGCGATCATGTTATTTTTTTTATTTTTTTTAAAGCACATTTGATTCCGAGTTCGGACATAGAAATAGTTTTCACAAACAAAATGTTATAAGATAGTAGTACATTCAGTTGTTCTGAACTCACTTCACTTTGCACTTAACAGGGAGGCTGTTGCCAGCACATGTGCAGATCAAATACAATTAGCTGGAATTTCATTTCAAATACAATTAGCTGGAATTTCATTTCAAATACAATTAGCTGGAATTTCGATTTCAAATACAATTAGCTGGAATTTCAATTTCAAATACAATTAGCTGGAATTTCAATTTCAAATACAATTAGCTGGAATTTCAAATACAATTAGCTGGAATTTCACAAATACAATAGCTGGAATTTCAATTTCAAATACAGTTAGCTGGAATTTCAATTTCAAATACAATTAGCTGGAATTTCGATTTCAAATACAATTAGCTGGAATTCAAATTTGGAATTCAGATTTTATGCTACATGTCCTATAGTCTGAAAGGTTGCTCAGAAAACCTTGTTTTAATCGGCGTTGATGCTCGCTTTCATTTTTGACCGTATACCGATTTTTAAGATAAGCAGAGTAAGGTGTTTACATGACTATTGGATATTATGCCATAATTAGATTAATATTGAGGTAGTTGAGGTAATATATGCATGTAGTTAGGGGTACAAGTGACGAGGCAATCAGGATAGATAATAAAGAGGAACAGCAGATACAGAACCAGTCAAACAGACAACGGTTTACACAGACCTCCTCCTTCAACGGTTTAGAACCAAAGGTTTACACAGACCTACTCCTTCAAAGGTTTACACAGACCTACAGACCAGACCTCCTCCTTCAACGGTTTACACAGACCTCCTCCTTCAACGGTTTACACAGACCCACTCCTTCAACGGTTTACACAGACCTCCTCCTTCAACGGTTTACACAGACCTCCCTTCAACTTGACACAGACCTACTCCTTCAACGGTTGACACAGACCTACTCCTTCAACGGCTTAGACCTACTCCTTCAACGGTTTACACAGACCTACCCTTCAACGGTTTACACAGACCTCCTCCTTCAACGGTTTACACAGACCTACTCCTTCAACGGTTTACAGACCTCCTCCTTCAACGGTTTACACAGACCTCCTCCTTCAACGGTTTACACAGACCTCCTCCTTCAACGGTTTACACAGACCTCCTCCTTCAACGGTTTACACAGACCTTACACAGACCTACTCCTTCAACGGTTTCCTTCACACAGACCCACTCCTTCAACGGTTTACACAGACCTCCTCCTTCAACGGTTTACACAGACCTCCTCCTTCAACGGTTTACACAGACCTACCTTCCTTCAACCTACTCCTTCAACGGTTTACACAGACCTCCTCCTTCAACGGTTTACACAGACCTCCTCCTTCAACGGTTTACACAGACCTACTCCTTCAACGGTTGACACAGACCTACTCCTTCAACGGTTTACACAGACCTACTCCTTCAACGGTTTACAGACCTACTCCTTCAACGGTTTACACAGACTCACTCCTTCAACGGTTTACACAGACCTACCCTTCCTTTACAAGACCTACTCCTTCAACGGTTTACACAGACCTCCTCCTTCAACGGTTTACACAGACCTCCTCCTTCAACGGTTTACACAGACCTCCTCCTTCAACGGTTGACACAGACCTACTAACGGTTGACAGACCTCCTCCGATTCACAGACCCACTCCTTCAACGGTTTACACAGACCCACTCCTTCAACGGTTCAACCTACTCCTTCAACGGTTGACACAGACCCACTCCTTCAACGGTTGACAGACCTCCTCCTTCAACGGTTTACACAGACCTTCTCCTTCAACGGTTTACACAGACCTACTCCTTCAACGGTTTACACAGACCTCCTCCTTCAACGGTTTACACAGACCTACTCCTTCAACGGTTTACACAGACCTCCTCCTTCACCTACGGTTGACACGGACCTACACGGTTGACACGACCTACTCCTTCAACGGTTGACACAGACCTACTCCTTCAACGGTTGACACGGACCTACTCCTTCAACGATTTACACGGACCCACTCCTTCAACAGACCTACTCCTTCAACGGTTGACACGGACCTACTCCTTCAACGGTTTACACAGACCTACTCCTTCAACGGTTTACACAGACCTCCTCCTTCAACGGTTTACACAGACCTACTCCTTCAACGGTTGACACAGACCTACTCCTTCAACGGTTGACACAGACCTACTCCTTCAACGGTTTACACAGACCTACTCCTTCAACGGTTTACACAGACCTCCTCCTTCAACGGTTTACACAGACCTCCTCCTTCAACGGTTTACACAGACCCTCCTTCAACGGTTTACACAGACCTCCTCCTTCAACGGTTTACACAGACCTCCTCCTTCAACGGTTTACACAGACCTCCTCCTTCAACGGTTTACACAGACCTCCTCCTTCACAGACCTCCTCCTTCAACGGTTTACACAGACCTCCTCCTTCAACGGTTTACACAGACCTCCTCCTTCAACGGTTTACACAGACCTACTCCTTCAACGGTTTACACAGACCTAGTCCTTCAACGGTTTACACAGACCTCCTCCTTCAACGGTTTACACAGACCTACTCCTTCAACGGTTGACACAGACCTACTCCTTCAACGGTTTACACAGACCTCCTTCAACGGTTTACACAGACCTTCCTTCAACGGTTTACAGACCTCCTCCTTCAACGGTTTACACAGACCTCCTCCTTCAACGGTTTACACAGACCTCCTCCTTCAACGGTTTACACAGACCTCCTCCTTCAACGGTTTACACAGACCTCCTCCTTCAACGGTTTACACAGACCTCCTTCCTCCTACTCCTTCAACGGTTTACACAGACCTCCTCCTTCAACGGTTGACACCTAGTCCTTCAGGTTTACACAGACCCACTCCTTCAACGGTTTACACAGACCTCCTCCTTCAACGGTTTACACAGACCTCCTCCTTCAACGGTTTACACAGACCTCCTCCTTCAACGGTTTACACAGACCTACTCCTTCAACGGTTTACACAGACCTCCTCCTTCAACGGTTTACACAGACCCACTCCTTCAACGGTTTACACAGACCTCCTCCTTCACACAGACCTCCTCCTTCAACGTTTACACAGACCTCCTCCTTCAACGGTTTACACAGACCTACTCCTTCCTTTACACAGACCTCCTCCTTCAACGGTTTACACAGACCTCCTTCAACGGTTTACACAGACCTACTCCTTCAACGGTTTACACAGACCTACTCCTTCAACGGTTTACACAGACCTACCCTTCAACGGTTTACACAGACCTCCTCCTTCAACGGTTTACACAGACCTCCTCCTTCAACGGTTTACACAGACCTCCTCCTTCAACGGTTGACACAGACCTACTCCTTCAACGGTTGACACAGACCTACTCCTTCAACGATTTACACAGACCCACTCCTTCAACACACAGACCTTCCACAGACCTACTCTTCAACGGTTGACACAGACCCACTCCTTCAACGGTTTACACAGACCTCCTCCTTCAACCTTCAACGGTTTACACAGACCTACTCCTTCAACGGTTTACACAGACCTCCTCCTTCAACGGTTTACACAGACCTACTCCTTCAACGGTTTACACAGACCTCCTCCTTCAACGGTTGACACGGACCTACTCCTTCAACGGTTGACACGGACCTACACAGACCTACTCCTTCAACGGTTGACACGGACCTACCTTCAACGATTTACACAGACCCACTCCTTCCGGTTTTACACGGACCTTCCTTCAACGGTTTACACAGACCTCCTCCTTCAACGGTTTACACAGACCTCCTCCTTCAACGGTTTACACAGACCTACTCCTTCAACGGTTTACACAGACCTCCTCCTTCAACGGTTTACACAGACCTCCTCCTTCAACGGTTTACACAGACCTCCTCCTTCAACGGTTTACACAGACCTCCTCCTTCAACGGTTTACACAGACCTCCCTTCAACGGTTTACACAGACCTACTCCTTCAACGGTTTACACAGACCTCCTCCTTCAACGGTTTACAGACCTCCTCCTTCAACGGTTTACACAGACCTACTCCTTCAACGGTTGACAAGACCTACTCCTTCAACGGTTTACACAGACCTACTCCTTCAACGGTTTACACAGACCTACTCCTTCAACGGTTTACACAGACCTCCTCCTTCAACGGTTTACACAGACCTCCTCCTTCAACGGTTTACACAGACCTCCTCCTTCAACGGTTGACACAGACCTACTCCTTCAACGGTTGACACAGACCTACTCCTTCAACGGTTTACACAGACCCACTCCTTCAACGGTTTACACAGACCTACTCCTTCAACGGTTGACACAGACCTACAACGGTTGACACAGACCTCACTCCTTCAACGGTTTACACAGACCTAACGGTTTACCTACTCCTTCAACGGTTGACCTCCTCCTTCAACGGTTTACACAGACCTACTCCTTCAACGGTAACAGACCTCCTCCTTCAACGTTGACACAGACCTACTCCTTCAACGGTTGACACGGACCTTCCTTCAACGGTTGACACGGACCCCTCCTTCAACGATTTACACGGACCCACTCCTTCAACGGTTTACACGGACCTACTCCTTCAACGGTTTACTCCTTCAACGACCTCCTTCAACGGTTTACACGGACCCCTCCTTCAACGGTTTACACAGACCTCCTCCTTCAACGGTTTACACAGACCTCCTCCTTCAACGGTTTACACAGACCTCCTCCTTCAACGGTTTACACAGACCTACTCCTTCAACGGTTGACACAGACCTACTCCTTCAACGGTTTACACAGACCTACTCCTTCAACGGTTTACACAGACCTACTCCTTCAACGGTTTACACAGACCTACTCCTTCAACGGTTTACACAGACCTACTCCTTCAACGGTTTACACAGACCTACTCCTTCAACGGTTTACACAGACCTACTTTACACAGACCTTCAACGGTTTCCTCCTTCAACGGTTGACACAGACCTACTCCTTCAACGGTTGACACAGACCTACTCCTTCAACGATTTACACAGACCCACAACGGTTTACACAGACCCACTCCTTCAACGGTTGACACAGACCCACTCCTTCAACGGTTGACACAGACCCACTCCTTCAACGGTTGACACAGACCTCCTCCTTCAACGGTTTACACAGACCTACTCCTTCAACGGTTTACACAGACCTACTCCTTCAACGGTTTACACAGACCTACTCCTTCAACGGTTTACACAGACCTACTCCTTCAACGGTTTACACGACCTCCTCCTTCAACGGTTTACACGGACCTACTCCTTCAACGGTTGACACAGACCTACTAACGGTTGACACGGACCTTCCTTCAACGGTTTACACAGACCTACTCCTTCAACGGTTTACACAGACCCACTCCTTCAACGGTTTACACGGACCTACTCCTTCAACGGTTTACACAGACCTACTCCTTCAACGGTTTACACAGACCTAGTCCTTCAACGGTTTACACAGACCTACTGCTTCAACGGTTTACACAGACCTACTCCTTCAACGGTTTGCACAGACCTCCTCCTTCAACGGTTGACACAGACCTCCTCCTTCAACGGTTGACACAGACCTACTCCTTCAACGGTTGACACAGACCTCCTCCTTCAACGGTTTACACAGACCTACTCCTTCAACGGTTTACACAGACCAACTCCTTCAAAGGTTGACACAGACCTACGCCTAAGACATCAAAACTATAAAATGGCACATGGAATCATGTAGTAACTCAAAAAGTGTTCAACAAATGCTTTTCCAATGGTCTTCAAGGAGTTCCCACATATGCTGAGCACTTGTTGGCTGCTTTTCCTTCACTCTGCAGTCCAGCTCATCCCAAACCATCCCAGTTGGGTGATTGTGAAGCCAGGGCATCTGATGCAGCACTCCATCATTTTCCTTTTTGGTCAAATAGCCCTTACACAGCCTGGAGGTGTGTTGGGTCATTGTCCTGTTGAAAAACAAATGATAGTGGGACTAAGCCCAAATCAGATGGGATGGCATGTCGCTGCAGAATGCTGCATGCTGGTTAAATGTGCGTTGAATTCTAAATAAATCACAGACAGTGTCACCAGCAAAGCACCATCACACCTCCTCCTCCATGCTTCACAGTGGGAACCACACATGCGGAGATCATCCGTTCACCTACTCTGCGTGTCAAAGACACGGTGGTTGGAACCAAGAATTTGGACTCATCAGAACAAAGGACAGATTTCCACCGGTCTATTGTCCATCGCTCATGTTTCTTGGCCCAAGCAAGTCTCTTCTTCTTATTGGTGTCCTTTTAGTAGTGGTTTCTTTGCAACAATTCGACCATGAAGGCCTGATTTCACGCAGTCTCCTCTGAACAGTTGATGTTGAGATGTGTCTGTTACTTGAACTCGGTGAAGCATTTATTTGGGCTGCAATCTGAGGTGCAGTTAACTCTAATGAACTTGTCCTCTGCAACAGGGGAAACTCTGGGTCTTCCTTTCCTGTGGCGTTCCTCATGAGAGCCAGTTTCATCATTGCGCCTGATGGTTTTTGTGACTGCACTTTGAAGAAACTTTCAGGTCTTGAAATTTTCCGTATTGACTGACCTTCATGACTGTCGTTTCTCTTTGCTTATTTGAGCTGTTCTTGCCATAATATGGACTTGGTCTTTTACCAAACAGGGCTATCGTCTGTATACCACCCCTACCTTGTCACAACACAACTGATTGGCTCAAACGCATTAAGAAGGAAATAAATTCCACAAATTAACTTTTAACAAGGCACACATGTTAATTGAAATGCATTCCAGGTGACTACCTCATGAAGCTGGTTGAGAGAATGCCAAGAGCGTGCAAAGCTGTCATCAAGACAAAGGGTGGCTACTTTGAAGAATCTGAAATATAAAATATATTTTTTTATTTGTTTGACACTTTCTTTGGTTACTACATGTTTCCATATGAGTTATTTCATAGTTAGAGTTTGCCACAGGAGTCGCTATTGCGCAATGAGACAAGGATAACCCGGACGACGCTAGGCCAATTTTGCGTCGCTCCACGAACCTCCTGGACGTGGCCGGATACGACAGAGCCTGGGCACGAACCCAGAGTCTCTGGTGGCACAGCTGGCGCTGCAGTACAGCGCCCTTAACCACTGCGCCACCCGGGAGGCCCACTTAGATACATTTTTTGTTGTCTTTTCTGGAGCTATACCACGATCTAGGTTTGTGAAAATCACCCTTTCGGTCTCCTCCTTTAGATCTATCCAGCCTACCATGTCTGAACCAGGTTCTGGTTGTGGTGTTCCAGCCCAGAGAAGCTCACAGCAGGGTCCAGAGTTGCTGTCAGTGAAGCTGGGGTACTGCAGTCAAACAGTGGAACTCAATGTGATTGTCAAGGAGGAGGGCGAGGAGAGAGAAATCAATGAGCGGGAGGAGGAAGAGCGAGAGGAGGACAGGGCCTCTTTTGACTCAGGTAAATTCAGGCTAACATCCTCTTTGGTTCAGAGGTAAACAACCCAAAATAACCATTGATTTTCTGGTTCATTAAGAAATGTAAACATGTGTTTTTGGGTGTTGAATAAAATGTTAATTCAGAATATTTAGGCAAGTTAGCTGGCTAACTCATTGACTCTGCTTTTTGTAGTATAACCCTCAGGCTTCTGTATGTGTAAGAGGGAAGGCGAGTGCCTCCAAAAAGGGCTACCGACCATTGCGCAATGCATTGTAATTTGACAATGGCGGCATTATTTATGTGTAATGCAACAAGCCCCTTGCAAAAGTATTTATTTCAATACACTGTTAATCCTAATTAATGTTAAATCCTGCATTAAGATAAAATACTTTGTTCCTCTGTCCGTTTCTTACCCCATATCTGTTCATATTCTTACAGGAGAGATCCCCAACCCAGACTCAGTCAACGAGCCCAGTTCCACAGCTTCAAGTCTGCCTGGTTGTGGGAGTTACCCCTGTCCTCAATGTGGGAAGTGTTTCAGTCGAGCAGGAGACCTGAAGACTCATCAGAGATCCCACAGTGGAGAGAAGCCTACCTGTACTCTCAATGTGATTGTCAAAGAGGAGGACGGTGACTGTACTCTCAATGTGATTGTCAAAGAGGAGGAGGATGAGAAGGAAAAGAGAGGAGTTGAGGAAGAGAAGGAAACTAGTGGTATAGTTGACCCAGATACATCAAGACTTCGTGGTCGTTACCCTTGTCCTCAATGTGGAAAGAGTTTCAGTTCCTCAGGTAATCTAAAGAATCATCAAAGAGTTCACAATGGAGAGAAACCTTACCACTGCTCTCAATGTGGAAAGGGTTTCAGTCGAGCAGGAGACCTGAAGACTCATCAGAAATCGCACAGTGGAGAGAAGCCTCACCACTGCTCTCTTTGTGGGAAGTGTTTCAGTCGAGCAGGAGACCTGAAGACTCATCAGAAATCGCACAGTGGAGAGAAGTCTGCCAGTACTTTCAATGTGATTGTCAAAGAGGAGGAGGATGAAAAGGAAATCGATGAGACGGTAAAGAGAGAAGTTAAGGAAGAGCAGGAACCTAGTGGTGTAGTTGACCCAGATACATCAAGACTATCTGGTCGTGGTCGATTCCCCTGTCATCAGTGTGGGAAGAGTTTCCGTTCCTCAGGTAAACTAAAGAATCATCAAAGAGTACACACTCGAGAGAAACCATTTCACTGTGCCACATGTGGGAAGAGTTTCCGTGAAAAATTCAACCTCACGAGACATGAGAAGGTACATAGTGGGGAGAAGCCGTATCACTGCACCCAGTGTGGGAAAAGCTTCAATCGTTCTGGAAGTCTTAAGGAACATCAAAGAGTACATACAGGGAGAAGCCTTACCACTGCTCTCTTTGTCAGAAGAGTTTTAGTCAGCCAGGAAACCTTAAGAAACATCAGAGAATACATACAGGGGAGAAGCCTTACCGTTGCTCTCTGTGTGGAAATAGTTTTTGTTTTGCTGGAAACCTAAAGAATCATCAGAGATCACACTGTGGAGAGAAGCCTTACCGCTGCTCTCAGTGTGGGGAGGGATTCCCTCAATTAAAAAGTCTTAAAAGCCATCAGAAAATGCATATTGGAGAGTCGTCTCCCTCAACTTTCAATGTGATTGTCAAAGAGGAGGATCGTGACTGTACTTTCAATGTGATTGTCAAAGAAGAGGATGATGGGAAGAAAATTGATGAGAAGAAAGTGAGAGAAGCTGAAGAGGACAACAACAACAGTGGTTTAGTTGACCCAGATGCATCTAGATTGCCTGATCGGGGTCGTTACCCCTGTCCTCAATGTGGAAAGATTTTCAGTTCCTCAAGTAATCTTAAGAATCATCAAAGAGTACACACTGGAGAGAAACCTTTCCTCTGCTCCCAATGTGGGAGGAGTTTCAGTGAGAAGGTAAACCTTAAGAGACACGAAAGAGTGCATAGTGGAGAGAAGCCTTACCATTGCACCACATGTGGGAAGAGCTTCAATCATTCAGGAAGCCTTAGAGATCATCAGAGAATTCATACAGGGGAGAAACCTTACCACTGCTCACTTTGCGGAAATAATTTCCGTTTTGCTGGAGACCTAAAGAATCATCAGAGATCACACAGTGGTGAGAAGCCTTACCAATGTTCTCGGTGTGGAGAGGGATTCAGTCAGCTAAGAAGTCTAAGAAGTCATGAGAGAATATCCATTGGAGGAAGCCTGCCTGTGCTTTCAATGTGATTGTCCAAGAAGAGAAAGAAGTTGAGGGAGTGGAGAGTGATGTGAAATAAACGTGAAGTGAGGATACATAAGCTACCTATAGGTATTGATATTCACACCTATCCTTGCAATGGTGTCATGGACTGCACCATTTAGGGCTATCTTCATCTTCTTTTACTTCTATGAGTGTATTGGAAGTTCACAAATGAACTCAACTTGAATACCACCACCACCTAATGTGCTAGAGAGTGTATAAATCTGACCTTTATTTTGACAGGGAGTCAATACTGAGACCCGAGGTCTCTTTTCCAGATCAGGCCTGTATAGCACCACAATACACATTAAACTACCAATTCATATACACATGAATACACATTAAACTACCAATTCATATGCACATGAATACACAATAAACACATTCAACTACCCATTAATATACAATAAACACATTCAACTACCCATTTATATACAATAAACACATTTAACTACCCATAAATATACAATAAACACATTCAACTACCCATTCAACTACCCATTAATATACAATAAACACATTCAACTACCCATTAATATACAATAAACACATTCAACTACCCATTAATATACAATAAACACATTCAACTACCCATTAATATACAATAAACACATTCAACTACCCATTAATATACAATAAACACATTCAACTACCCATTAATATACAATAAACACATTCAACTACCCATTAATATACAATAAATACATTCAACTAGCCATTAATATACAATAAACACATTCAACTACCCATTCAACTACACATTAATACACAATAAACACATGCAACTACCCATTCATAAACACAATATACACGGTGTTATACACAACATGACACAAAGTAAAACACAATCATAAAAAAACAGACATTCTTTAGCAACAAGGTTCCCATAACAACTGTCTGAAATGCCCTAGAGGCACCAATTCCTCAGATTTTTTTTTTAAGTGCATTGTAGATTATTCGACACACGCAAGGCACAAGGAAACCAAATGCTGATCGACCGAACTCTGTAGACACCGATGGAGTCTCTAGAGTTAACTAACCCCGTGAACGGGTTTTGAGTTTTAAAAATCAGTAAGGGTTTTTCCTGCACAACTGTAAAATCAGACTGTAGTCTTGTCACAGCCAGGTCAGCAGTCGGGGTAATTCCGTAACGTAATAGTATCATCCCTATTGAGATGAGATCGAGACCAGATCGTTAACAACTATAGTGGTTGCTGTAGTAATGCTATTCCCAGGCCTAAAGCCTTTTACATGAGATCGAGACCAGATCGTTAACAACTATAGTGGTTGCTGTAATAGTGCTATTCCCAGGCCTAAAGCCTTTTTACATGAGATCGAGACAAGATCGTTAACAACTATAGTGGTTGCTGTAATAGTGCTATTCCCAGGCCTAAAGCCTTTTACATGTTAACGATCTTGTCTCGATCTCAACTATAGTGGTTGCTGTAATAGTGCTATTCCCAGGCCTAAAGCCTTTACATGAGATCGAGACAAGATCGTTAACAACTATAGTGGTTGCTGTAATAGTGCTATTCCCAGGCCTAAAGCCTTCACATGAGATCGAGACAAGATCGTTAACAACAATAGTGGTTGCTGTAATAGTGCTATTCCCAGGCCTAAAGCCTTCACATGAGATCGAGACAAGATCGTTAACAACTATAGTGGTTGCTGTAATAGTGCTATTCCCAGGCCTAAAGCCTTTTACATGAGATCGAGACAAGATCGTTAACAACTATAGTGGTTGCTGTAGTAATGCTATTCCCAGGCCTAAAGCCTTTTACATGAGATCGAGACAAGATCGTTAACAACTATAGTGTAATAGTGCTATTCCCAGGCCTAAAGCCTTTACATGAGATCGAGACAAGATCGTTAACAACTATAGTGGTTGCTGTAGTAATGCTATTCCCAGGCCTAAAGCCTTCACATGAGATCGATATGTTGAACAATACGTTTTCCATTCACACAAAAAAAGCTTATTTCGTGCGCAAATTTGTTTACATCCTTGTTATTGAGCATTTTTTTTCTTTTGTGAAGATAATCCATCCACCTGACAGGTGTGTCATATCCAGAAGCTGATTAATTAAACAGCATGATCATGACAGCATGAACATTGACAAACTGATGTCCCAGCCTTATTAGTCTAGTGATGGTAAAAACACGACGTCTGGCCTCCCGAGGGTCACCGCGGTCTAAGGCACTACTGTCCTTCTTTTGAATGCACAGATGCCACAATAAACAACCATATCTAACCCGAACTACCACAGTATCATGTTAAAGGGACATTTCACCATTACATAGTCATAATCTCAAGCACCACCCCCAACATCGAACATTTGTGAAAATGGCACATTATGTTTTGCGGTAAAATATATAGAGGAGTGTGTGTTTCCAATGACATCAGTGTGATTTTAACCAATTACCAGGAGGAATTGTTTACTAATTACCTACTAATTGGTTGATGACGTCATCAACCAATGTTGATGTTGGGGTGGTGTTTGAGATGATGAATATGTAGTATGTTTGTTTTTTTAAATACATTATTTCCTGTTAAAGTAACGTATGTACATGACTAACATGTAAAACAGTAGCATAGTCTATAGAGGCCTGTATACTGGGGGCTGAGTCTATAGAAGCCTGTATACTAGGGGCTGAGTCTATAGAGGCCTGTATACTGGGGGCTGAGTCTATAGAGGCCTGTATACTGGGGGCTGAGTCTCTATAGAGGCCTGTATACTGGGGGCTGAGTCTATAGAGGCCTGTATACTGGGGCCTGAGTCTATAGAGGCCTGTATTCTGGGGGCTGAGTCTATAGAGGCCTGTATACTGGGGGCTGAGTCTATAGATATAGTATATACTGGGGGCTGAGTCTATAGAGGCCTGTATACTGGGGGCTGAGTCTATATATAGTATATACTGGGACTGAGTCTATATATAGTATATACTGGGGGCTGAGTCTATATATAGTATATACTGGGGGCTGAGTCTATATGTAGTATATACTAGGACTGAGTCTATATATAGTATATACTGGGGGCTGAGTCTATATATAGTATATACTGGGGGCTGAGTCTATATATAGTATATACTGGGGGCTGAGTCTATATATAGTATATACTGGGGGCTGAGTCTATATCTATATATAGTATATACTGGGGGCTGAGTCTATATATAGTATATACTGGGGGCTGAGTCTATATATAGTATATACTGGGACTGAGTCTATATATAGTATATACTGGGACTGAGTCTATATATAGTATATACTGGGGGCTGAGTCTATATATAGTATATACTGGGGGCTGAGTCTATATATAGTATATACTGGGGGCTGAGTCTATATATAGTATATACTGGGGCTGAGTCTATATATAGTATATACTGGGGGCTGAGTCTATATATAGTATATACTGGGGGCTGAGTCTATATATAGTATATACTGGGGGCTGAGTCTATATATAGTATATACTGGGGGCTGAGTCTATATATAGTATATACTGGGGGCTGAGTCTATATGTAGTATATACTGGGGGCTGAGTCTATATGTAGTATATACTGGGGACTGAGTCTATATGTAGTATATACTGGGGGCTGAGTCTATATGTAGTATATACTGGGGGCTGAGTCTATATGTAGTATATACTAGGACTGAGTCTATATATAGTATATACTGGGGGCTGAGTCTATATGTAGTATATACTGGGGCTGAGTCTATATATAGTATATACTGGGGGCTGAGTCGATATGTAGTATATACTGGGGACTGAGTCTATATGTAGTATATACTGGGGGCTGAGTCTATATATAGTATATACTGGGGGCTGAGTCTATATGTAGTATATACTAGGGGCTGAGTCTATATGTAGTATATACTGGGGGCTGAGTCTATATATAGTATATACTGGGGCTGAGTCTATATATAGTATATACTGGGGGCTGAGTCGATATGTAGTATATACTGGGGGCTGAGTCGATATGTAGTATATACTGGGGGCTGAGTCGATATGTAGTATATACTGGGGGCTGAGTCTATATATACTATATACTGGGGGCTGAGTCGATATGTAGTATATACTGGGGGCTGAGTCTATATGTAGTATATACTGGGGCTCAATGTCCCAAATGGTGCGCTATTCACCCTGTAGTGCATTACTTTCGACCATTGGCCCTATTCTGTAGTGCACTGCATTTGTCCATGGGCCCTATGGGCTATTCTGTTGAATACAAAATAAGTCCATAGACTCCAGTAGAATTCAGTTGTGGATATTTTTTATACCTGATTAAACTCAGTAGAAGGGCTGGTTTGTATTGACATAAAATGTATTGTTATGTCATGATCTGGATGGAACCGGTGTTTTTTAGAATATTGTTCTGTTCCGGAACAGTATAGATCCCTTTCGTTGTCAGTTCTGGTTCTGTTCCTTGAAATTCCGGTTTTCTTTTCTGTTCCCTGAACTGGTTCCAACCCCTGGTTTAGAATATTGTAAAGTATCCATTAATTAAATAATAAATGCTAACAAACTGTTATCTTCTTCTTCATTAAAGGTGGATGATGTTGGTAGATTGTCTTTATCCATGAAAAGTCAGTATTGTATCATGGTGAGGATAAATCACAAGAATAAAAGATGCCAGACACTCACTGCATTGTTGGAATATTATAAACTGTCTGGTTTGAGCCCTGAATGCTGATTGGCTGACAGCCGTCGTTATATCAGACAGTATGACAAAACATGTATTTTTACTGCTCTAATTACATTGGTAACCAGTTTATAATAGCAATAAGGCACCTCGGGGGTTTGTGGTATATGGCCAATGTATCCAGGCAGTCTTTCAGTCGTGCATAAGAACAGCCCTTAGCAGTGGTATATTGGCCATATACCACACCCCCTCTGGCCTTATTGCTTAAACATAATACTCTGGTGAATGTTTGTATTGAATGGAGAGTGGTTGGGAAATTGTTTTGCACTCCATGTAACGTTGCGCTTGGAACACAAGAGAAGGTCGACAATCAACAGTCACGTCGAATCAGCAAAGTATATGAAAATCAGAACACTTCCCACAGCAGTGGCAGATCACCATGACTGAAGTGGTAGCAGGGAAGACTGTGGCAAGCGCTGAAAGAATCAAGGTGAGTGGCGTTTTTACTCCGCCACTCTTGGCTTTTGTAGGGTGGTCGGCACTCTGCTCTCCCCAGTCTACTCTTGGCTTTAGTAGGGTGGTCGGCACTCTGCTCTCCCCAGTGTGTCAATGGAGAGCGCTGCTCAAATCGCTGAGTGCAATTTGTCAGCTTTGCGGTATTCAACTTAACACGTATGATGAAAGCACAAGCTTTCTGGGTTTTAAAAGTACTTATCAACCACAATACTCAATTTTTTACGTTTTCTTTTCTTCATCTCCCTTGCGACCCTTTCAGAAAAAATCACAATCAAGCATTTTTAAGACAAATCGATGCTCAAATTGAAAGCGATTGATGAGCGGAATGGGAGGTGCATCTTGTGTTGATAGCAAGCCCCACGCCTGATGGAGAGGTGTGTGGGTGGATTCATTTTATCTAATTAATTGGTGCAATTGTTATTTTTCAGATTTGTGAAGATTGAGTACACACTTGCACAACAGTCAACATTGCAGGACGGAAAAAATCATTGCAAAATGTATAACAGAATTTCCGAAAAGCTTCCACAAAATCAAGTAGAAATCAGAAAAGAATGTCGGGAAATGCTGTATTATGTTGGTAGATTGTCTTTATTGATGTCAGTATAGTCACTTTAAATAATGCCACTTTAATGTTTACAAATCTTACATTAATAATCTCATGTGTGTGTATATATACTGTATTTTATACAATGTATTGCATCGTGCCTATGCCTCTCGGTCATCTCATCCATATATTTATATGTACATATTTTTATTAGATTACTTGTTAGATATTACTGCACTGTCGGAACGAGAAGACAAGCATTTCGCTACACTCGCATTAACATCTGCTAACCATGTGTGACCCGAACAATGGATTTGATAGTGACATGGGGATAATAAAGGATAACAGATGCTGTACACTGTTGTAATAATATAACATCACACTGCAGATAGACTGTAATGACAGCTGTCTTGTTTTGGTTGAAAATATATTTTCGTTTGTTTTGCCTGACTTCTTTCCGTCGGAGGCCTGTAAAACATGCACAATGACTACGCTGATACGACGCTCACGAACATTTCCTGCCCCATCTCTTAATCCAGACCAAACTCACTCGGAAAGTGGATACGTTTTTCCCGCTTGCTCTACGAGACCTCACCATTTCCAATTATTTTCAGCCCTACAGGAAATCAGTTCCAGGTAACCTATTGCTAATTGTTATTATTTGTTTTAATGATGCTTGTAACACGGTCTGTAAACCAACGCATTCCAGGATGAAACCGCACTGGTTTCCGCGGCCTGGTTTTGTTGTTCCCCCAGCTAGTTAGCTGTTAGCCAGTTAGCAACACATCTCCCGTCAAAACCCGTTTGTGTAGCTAGCTAGCTAACATGCTAACTTTATTTCAGGGTCACTGTTGAAGTGTGACTTCCATTTCATTGTTGTTGCAAATAAGAATTTGTTAACTGATTTGCCTAGTTAAATAAATAAAACAAATATTTGGTTTTGCTACTTAGGTAACCAGCTAGCAAAATTAGCAGGACTAAACTAACCGAAAATCAAACTCCTGCCAGAATTCAGCCCCCCTAATGCGAAAACGCGCACGCACGCTCTTCTACATTTTCTTGCCTGCCGAAATCCGTGCGCGTACATGCGAAGGGGGAGATTTTCGGCACAACACCAGCTACCAGTTTATGCAAACGTCGAATCCCAATGCTTCAAACACATCTACAGTGATTTTGCGCAAAATGCTATTTAGCAACAGTTCAACCGTCAGCTACCATTTCTGTCAAGCCGTCCAGTCATACACTTTTATACATACGTTCGATCAATTCAACGAATGCATTGCCTCTGCAACGCAATGCTGAAAAGCAAACACAGTGTCCCATTGGAAATGAATGAATGTACTTCTGGTGCACCAAAATACAACGATACTGTTGGTGTGATAGAGGCGTAACACTTTTCCAAGCAAAGTAAGAATGAATATCGACCAAAGAAGCAAAATTCCATCAAAATAATAAAACACAGTTGTGAAACAGACAAGAATAAGGAAGTACTTCCGGGTCAAGGATCTTTTGGAATCCTTCAGAATAAGAGTCCCGTCATGGATATACTGACAAGATGCATGTCTCTCCGCCCTAATAATGGGAGTGGTTGTCCACTGGGAGTGGTGCACGGTGGGCTGTCTAGCTCCCCCCTATCCTTTCTTTGAATTGGTTGATACATCTCATTATTGTAATCCTTTAAAAAAAATATTTGATGAAGGTTGTTGACGCCAACCGCCTGTATTCAATGGAGAGAGATGGATCAAATCAAATGTTATTGGTCACATACACATGGTCAGCAGATGTTAATGCGAGTGTAGCGAAATGCTTGTGCTTGTAGTTCCGACCGAGCGGTAATATCTAACAAGTAATCGAACAATTCCACAACAACTACCCAATACACACACATCTAAAATCTATATAAAGGAATGGAATAAGAATATCATTACATGTAAACATATGGAAAAGTCTATGTCGGTAGCAGCCTCTCTGTGTTAGTGATGGCTGTTTAACAGTCTGATGGCCTTGAGATAAAATGGATGTATGTCGGTAGCAGCCTCTGTGTTAACGATGGCTGTTTAACAGTCTGATGGCCTTGAGATAAATGGATGTATGTAGGTAGCAGCCTCTCTGTGCTAGCGATGGCTGTTTAACAGTCTGATGGCCTTGAGATCGAAGCTGTTTTCAGTCTCTCGGTCCCAACTTTGATGCACCTGCACTGACCTCGCCTTCTGGATGGTAGCGGGGTGAACAGGCAGTGGCTTGGGTGGTTGTTGTCCTCGATGATCTTTTTGGCCTTCCTGTGACATCGGGTGCTGGACGTGCCCTGGCGGGCAGGTCGTTTGCCCCCGATGATGCCTTGTGCAACCACACCACCCTCTGGAGAGCCGTAGCGTCATGCCATGAATATGCATGGTTATCTCGAGACTCCAATGCTTTTTCTAAAAGTTGTGTGTCACGCATGTCACATGTCCTACTTATATCAGTACACTTGTAACGACTTAAGGATGACAAAACTTCTATTCGATCAAGTAAACCTTGTGTAGCAAATAAGCCATAACTTTTGTGTTGACCAAAATCGAAACTCATTTACCTCCAAACAAAAACTCCCTGCTTGGTGGGCGAAACAATGAGAAAACGGCACCTGCTGGAGGGAGACAGATTTTCAGCCGAGTTGAGCCTCTCTCTTCCTCTTCCTCTCTGGTTATACTTTGTAAATAAAAGTATTTCTATAAGATATTATGTGATTTATTTGTTTATTTTTCCAGACTAAATGGTCAACAATGTGTTCTGTGAGTAGACCTATTAATTATTGTCCACAATTATCAATATATTTTATACTAGTTATCGTTAATACAATATTTATATAAAATAGTTATTTGTTAATTTTTTCAAGTCTAAATGGTCAACAATGTGTCTTATTTGTTATTGCACCTTACACAATTATCTGTACGCAACTGAGTTTACACCCCAGGAACACTTCTAGTTTCCAAATCCACTGAGTTTACACCCCAGGAACACTTCTAGTTTCCAAGTCAACTGAGTTTACACCCCCAGGAACACTTCTAGTTTCCAAATCCACTGAGTTTACACCCCCAGGAACACTTCTAGTCTCCAAATCCACTGAGTTTACACCCCCAGGAACACTTCTAGTTTCCAAATCCACTGAGTTTACACCCCCAGGAACACTTCTAGTTTCCAAGTCCACTGAGTTTACACCCCCAGGAACACTTCTAGTTTCCAAATCCACTGAGTTTACACCCCCAGGGACACTTCTAGTTTCCAAATCCACTGAGTTTACACCCCCAGGGACACTTCTAGTTTCCAAATCCACTGAGTTTACACCCCCAACACTTCTAGTCCACTGAGTTTACACCCCCAGGGACACTTCTAGTTTCCAAATCCACTGAGTTTACACCCCCAGGAACACTTCTAGTTTCCAAATCCACTGAGTTTACACCCCCAGGGACACTTCTAGTTTCCAAATCCACTGAGTTTACACCCCCAGGGACACTTCTAGTTTCCAAATCCACTGAGTTTACACCCCCAGGGGCACTTCTAGTTTTCCAAATCCACTGAGTTTACACCCCCAGGAACACTTCTAGTTTCCAAATCCACTGAGTTTACACCCCAGGAACACTTCTAGTTTCCAAATCCACTGAGTTTACACCCCCAGGAACACTTCTAGTTTCCAAATCCACTGAGTTTACACCCCCAGGAGCGTCTCTTTTTTCGTAATTGAATCGTAATTGGATATCACGAAATTGGGGACAGAAAGGGGGTAAAATACACACAAAAAAACAATTCTAAACAACTTTTAACAATTTCCACTGAAAATTATACAAACACAGTGCAGATTGACAGTTTTTGCTGTTTGGTGCTGTCCAATTTTCTGTGTAAATTGTTAAAATGAGTCCTTGTGCATGGAGTTGTAGGGTTTGTATTCATTGCTTGTTTAAGTTTGTACTCAACAGCCAGTGTTTTTCTTCATTTATTGCCTAATTTCTGACTGGCTGTTGCCGTCAATCCTATATTTTTTTATGGCAAAAACAGTTTCCTGCTGGACGGGATGTGTGTTTAGCTAGCTAAGATACATGTTTGTCATTTCTGGAGCTATACCACGATCAAGGTTTGTGAAAATCACCCTGAACTCTTTTGGTCTCCTCTTTTAGATCCACCTCTAGCCTACCATGTCTGAACCAGGTTCTGGTTGTGGTGTTCCAGCCCAGAGAAGCTCACAGCAGGGTCCAGAGTTGCTGCCAGTGAAGCTGGGGGACTCCAGTCAAACAGTGGAACTCAATGCGATTGTCAAGGAGGAGGGGCGAGGAGAGAAAATCAATGAGGGGGAGGAGGAAGAGCGAGAGGAGGACAGGGCCTCTGTTGACTCAGGTAAATTCAGGCTAACATCCTCTTTGGTTCAGAGGTAAACAACCCAAAATAACCATTGATTTTCTGGTTCATTAAGAAATTTAAACATGTGTTTTTGGTTGTTGAATAAAATGTTAATTCTGAATATTTAGGAAAGTTAGCTGGCTAACTCATTGATTCTGCTTTGTAGTATAACCCTTCTAAAACTGTTTGAATGATGTATGTGTAAGAAGGAAGGCGAGTGCCCCCCCAAAAAAAATGTCTACCGACCATAGCGCAATGCATTGTAATTTGACAATGGAGGCATTATCTATGTGCAATGCAACAAGCCCCTTCCAAAGTATTTATTTTAATCCACTGTTGATCCTAATAAATGTGGAATCCTGCATTAACTTCCTGGTGACACATGGGGGCAGTTTTGAGTAGCTTGGATGAATAAGGTGCCCAGAGTAAACTGCCTGCTACTCTGTCCCAGATGCTAATATATGCATATCATTACTCGTATTGGATAGAAAACACTGATGTTTCTAAAACTGTTTGAATGATGTCTGTGAGTATAACATAACTCATATAACATGTTAGGCGAAAACCTGAGAAAAATCCAACCAGGAAGTGGGAAATCTGAGGCTTGTAGTTTTTTTAAAACTCAGTCCTTACTGTAGAAACAGTGGGATATTGGTTATATTGCACTTCCTAAGGCTTCCACTAGATGTCAACCGTATTTAGAAACTGGTTTGAGGATTCTACTATAAAGGAGGGGCTCATAGGAGCTGTTTGAGTCAGTGGTCTGGCAGAGTGCCTTGAGTGCCCTTTCCATTGCTTTTCTACAGACAAAGGAATTCTCCAGTTGGAACATTATTGAACATTTATGTTAAAAACATCCTAACAATTGATTCTATACTTAGTTTGGTGTGTTTCTACGACCTGTAATATAACTTTTTGAACTTTTCATCCGACATTCGGCTGGACCTGAATACGCGTTTGGATTTGTTTACCAACAAGAGCCGCTATTTGGACAGAAATGATGGACATTATCGAACAAATCAAACATTTATGGTGGAATTGGGATTCCTGGGAGTGCATTCTGTTGAAGATCATCAAAGGTAAGTGAATATTTATAATGCTATTTCTGACTTCTGTTGAGTCCACAACATGGCGGATATCTGTATGGCTTGTTTTGTTGTCTGTGCGCTGTACTCAGATTATTGCGTATTATTGTGCTTTTTCCATCTGACACAGCGGTTTCATTAAGGAGAAGTATATCTCTAATTTCACATGTAACACTTGAATTTTCATCAACATTTATGATGAGTATTTCTGTAACTTGATGTGGCTCTCTGCAAAATCAATGCATGTTTTAGAACTATTGAACGTACCGCGCCAATGTAAAATGAGATTTTTTAAAATAAATATGCACTTTGCGAACAAAACATACATGTATTGTGTAACATGAAGTCCTATGAGTGTCATCTGATGAAGATCATCAAAGGTTAGTGATTAATTTTATCTATATTTCTGCTTTTTGTGACTGCTATCTTTGGCTGGAAACATGGCTGGATTTTTATGTGACTTGGTGATGACCTAACATAATCGTTTGTGGTGCTTTCGCTGTAAAGCATTTTTGAAATCAGTCACTGTGGCTGGATTAACGAGAATGTTATCTTTAAAATGGTGTTTGATACTTCTATGTTTGAGGAATTTTAATTATGAGATTTTTGTTGATTTGAATTTGGAGCCCTTCACTTTCACTGGCTGTTGGCGAGGTGGGACGCCAGTCCCACATATCTCATAGAGGTTAAGCTAAAATACGTTGTTCCTCTGTCTGTTGCTTACCCTATATCTGTTCATATTCTTACAGGAGAGATCCCCAACCCAGACTCAGTCAAGGAGCCCAGTTCCACAGCATCGAGACTATCTGGTTGTGGGAGTTACCCCTGTCCTCAATGTGGGAAGTGTTTCAGTTCGAGCAGGAGACCTGAAGACTCATCAGAGATCGCACAGTGGAGAGAAGTATGCCAGTACTTTCAATGTGATTGTCAAAGAGGAGGAGGATGAAAATGAAATCTATGAGACGGTAAAGAGAAGTTAAGGAAGAGCAGGAACCTAGTGGTGTAGTTGACCCAGATACATCAAGACTATCTGGTCTTTGTCGATTCCCCTGTCATCAGTGTGGGAAGAGTTTCCGTTCCTCAGGTAATCTAAAGAATCATCAAAGAGTACACACTCGAGAGAAACCATTTCAATGTGCCACATGTGGGAAGAGGTTCCGTGAAAAATTCAACCTCACGGGACATGAGAAGGTACATAGTGGGGAGAAGCCTTACCACTGCACCCAGTGTGGGAAAAGCTTTAATCGTTCGGGAAGTCTTAAGGAACATCAAAGAGTACATACAGGGGAGAAGCCTTATCACTGTTCTCTTTGTCAGAAGAGTTTTAGTCAGCCAGGAAATCTTAGGAAACATCAGAGAATACATACAGGGGAGAAGCCTTACCGTTGCTTTCTGTGTGGAAATAGTTTTGGTTTCGCTGGAAACCTAAAGAATCATCAGAGAGCACACTGTGGAGAGAGCCTTACCACTGCTCTCAGTGTGGGGAGGGATTCCTCAACTAAAAAAGTCTTAAAAGCCATCAGAAAATACATTTTTGGAGAGACACCTGCCTGTACTTTCAATGTGATTGTCAAAGAGAATGATGAGAAGGAAATGAGAGAAGTTGAAGAGGACAACAACAACAGTGGTATAGTTGACCCAGATATATCAAGACTGCCTGATCGTTACATCTGTCCTCAATGTGGAAAGAGTTTCAGTACCTCAAGTAATCTTAAGAATCATCAAAGAGTACACACTGGAGAGAAACCTTTTTCTCTGCTCCCAATGTGGGAGGAGTTTCAGTGAGAAAGTAAACCTTAAGAGACACGAAAGAGTGCATAGTGGAGAGAAGCCTTACCACTGCACCACATGTGGGAAGAGCACAATCATTCAGGAAGCCTTACAAATCATCAGAGAATTCACACAGGGGAGAAACCTTTCCACTGCTCACTTTGCGGAAATAATTTCCGTTTTGCTGGAGACCTAAAGAATCATCAGAGATCACACAGTGGAGTGAAGCCTTACCACTGCTCTCAGTGTGGCGAGGATTCCTCAGCTAAGAAGTCTAAAAGTCATGAGAGAATATCCATTGGAGGGAAGCCTGCCTGTGCTTTCCAATGTGATTGTCCAAGAAGAGAAAGAATTTGAGGGAGAGGAGAGTGATGTGAAATAAATGTGAAGTGAGGATACATAAGCTACCTATAGGTATTGATATTCACACCTATCCTTGCAATGGTGTCATGTACTGCACCATTTAGGGCTATCTTCTTTTCTTTTACTATGAGTGTATTGGAAGTTCACAAATAGGCCATGCTGGGGCTGAGTCTATATTTGTCTACACTGGGGCTGAGTCTATATATATATATATATATATATAGTATATACTGGGGCTGAGTCTATATAGGCCTGTATACTGGGGCTGAGTCTATATAGGACTGTTTACTGGGGCTGAGTCTATATAGGACTGTTACTAGTCTGTTTATATATATATTGGGGCTGAGTCTTTTACTGGGGGCTGAGTCTATATATAGTATATACTGTCTGAGTCTATATATAGTATATACTGGGGCTGAGTCTATATATAGTATATACTGGGGCTGAGTCTATATAGTATATACTGGGGGCTGAGTCTATATATAGTATATAATGGGGCTGAGTCTATATATAGCATATACTGGGGCTAATCTATATATAGTATATACTGGGGCTCAATGTCCCAAATGGGGCACTATTCCATCTATCTCTCATAGACTCCAGTAGAATTCAGTTGTGGATATTTTTATACCTGATTAAACTCAGTAGAAGGGCTGGTTTGTATTGACATAAAATGTATTGTTATGTCATGATCTGGATGGAACCGGTGTTTTTTAGAATATTGTTCTGTTCCGGAACAGTATAGATCCCTTTCGTTGTCAGTTCTGGTTCTGTTCCTTGAAATTCTGGTTTTCTTTCTGTTCCCTGAACTGGTTCCTAACCCCTGGTTTAGATTATTGTAAAGTATCCATTAATTAAATAATAAATGCTAACAAACTGTTATCTTCTTCTTCTTCATTAAAGGTGGATGATGTTGGTAGATTGTCTTTATCCATGAAAAGTCAGTATTGTATCATGGTGATGATAAATCACAAGAATAAAAGATGCCAGACACTCACTGCATTGTTGGAATATTATAAACTGTCTGGTTTGAGCCCTGAATGCTGATTGGCTGACAGCTGTTGGTATATCAGACAGTATGACAAAACATGCATTTTTACTGCTCTAATTACATTGGTAACCAGTTTATAATAGCAATAAGGCACCTCGGGGTTTGTGGTATATGGCCAATGTATCCAGGCAGTCCGCTTTCAGTCGTGCATAAGAACAGCCCTTAGCAGTGGTATATTGGCCATATACCACACCCTCTGGCCTTATTGCTTAAACATAAGAGGCTACTCTGGTGAATGTTTGATGAATGGAGAGTGGATTATCTACTTTACACACAATCTCTGCTCTACTTGTTCAGCTTCCCAGAGAGGAGGCTACAACGGAGAATATTTGTGATGAATAAAGAGAGTGGTGCTCGTTTTATGAAGTTAGATCAAAATACTGATTCAATTTAGGATCATAGGCTGAGTTTACACAGACAGCCAAGATCTGATGTGAAAAAAATGTCATGTGATTGGTCAAAAGACCAATGAATGAAGAAAAAACCTCAATTGGGCAGCCTGTGTAAATGCAGCCATAATGACAGTATTCTATATTTATGCTCACCCTCTTTTTACATTTCTCAACATGATTTAAAAAATATAATTCTTCAAGTCTTAGATCTTGGGTTATGCACATTGTTATTTTGAAGTAGCCTACAGTGTTGTGAATGATGTACAGAGAATGAATTTTAGAGCATAAAGCGTTAAAGAACTAGCCTGTCTTTTGTTTCAATAAAAGCACATTGCCTATTGCCCATAGTGGCTCGCGTTGTTGAGTTTTGACCGCATGGCATGAGAGAAAAATGCGATCATTCACAAAATCATTTAAAACAATCTCATTGGCCAACAAAAATAACAGCTGAAAGACTGTGCGAAACACGTTCCACATGTTGTACGCGAAAGTGGTTGGGAAATTGTTTCGCCCTCCATGTAACATTGCGCTTGGAACACAAGAGAAGGTCGACAATCAACAGTCACTTCGAATCAGCAAAGTATATGAGAATGTCAGAACAGTTCCCACAGCAGCGGCAGATCACCATGACTGAAGTGGTAGCAGGGAAGACTGTGGCAAGCGCTGAAAGAATCCAGGTGAGTGGCGTTTTACTCCAACCTTTACTCCGCTACTCTTAGCTTTAGTAGGGTGGTCGGCACTCTGCTCTCCCCAGTCTACGCTTGGCTTTAGTAGGGTGGTCGGCACTCTGCTCTCCCCAGTCTACTCTTGGCTTCAGTAGGGTGGTCGGCACTCTGCTCTCCCCAGTCTAACCTTGGCTTTAGTAGGGTGGTCGGCACTCTGCTCTCCCCAGTCTACTCTTGGCTTTAGTAGGGTGGTCGGCTCTCTGCTCTACCAGTCTAACCTTGGCTTTAGTAGGGTGGTCGGCACTCTGCTCTCCCCAGTCTACTCTTGGCTTTAGTAGGGTGGTCGGCACTCTGCTCTCCCCAGTCTAACTCTTGGCTTTAGTAGGGTGGTCGGCACTCTGCTCTCCACAGTCTAACCTTGGCTTTAGTAGGGTGGTCGGCACTCTGCTCTCCCCAGTCTACTCTTGGCTTTAGTAGGGTGGTCGGCACTCTGCTCTCCACAGTCTAACCTTGGCTTTAGTAGGGTGGTCGGCACTCTGCTCTCCACAGTCTAACCTTGGCTTTAGTAGGGTGGTCGGCACTCTGCTCTCCCAGTCTACTCTTGGCTTTAGTAGGGTGGTCGGCACTCTGCTCTCCCCAGTCTACTCTTGGCTTCAGTAGGGTGGTCGGCACTCTGCTCTCCCCAGTCTACTCTTGGCTTTAGTAGGGTGGTCGGCACTCTGCTCTCCCCAGT